>NW_008751691.1:1677003-1699276 GCF_000715545.1 Opisthorchis viverrini | reverse complement strand
TAGTACTGCACCAAAGCTGTCAAGATGAACATGGTTGAATCAGGCGTCGGCTGCTCTAAAGCGGCTGGCTGCGTGCTAGTGGGTTCCGGGTAATTGAGAGCTCGGACAACTGTGGGACCGCCGGCGAATCTGGCGGTCACTGTGAGTTACCAAACGGACGGGTACGTGGATATAAGAGTGCGAGGGACCGTGCAAAACGCCAAAGACCGTGCGTTGCACGCCACTGAGTGCCACAGTGTGTGTGGTTGCCAACAACGTATGACTGAGAGCAGTAACTTTGTTGTTCATGAGAGTCGCGGGCTATACACGCAGAGACTCACTCGACAGGGCCTACTAAATCTGTGAGCCGTCACACTAGAAGTCCGTCAGCCGTGCAACGTTGAGCTGTCATTGACTACCAATGGCACCATTGCGAGATAGGGCGCTAGCGAGAGCATCGTCAGTACCGGAGATGTGCCTGATGTCACTCGCGCAGGATGAGGTCCGCGTGTATCTTCCGAGGAAGGAAAATCGCGACTTGGGGAAGCGTGAGGGCCCTGTGTTCAGTAGTTATTGTGGACGACTGCCCTCAACGATAAGTCGGAAGTGTCGGAGGCTGTCCAGCCTCCACGATGTTTCGTCATGTGTGATTCATGGATGGCTGTGGCCGCTTTTTTGAGGTCTACTATAACGGAATGTCATAATCTTCACCTTATATCTGAACTAATCATCAGAAACGATTTTCCAATTAAATGTTGTTTTGAAGTTCACCTGAACATCAAAAAATCAAGCCTCATCCAACCGAATGGATAAAAGGAATGACGGATGATGCCATCCTATTTAATAACACTGACGGTCCGACTGATATTGAACCCTTATCGATCTGTCCAAGTTCGAAATTCTAGGTATGTATTTGCGGCGTTTGGAATCAGATGAGTTGATCCGGCGGCGGAATAATGAAGAGTTAAATGACCAAGGACTTGCGTACAAATGACTGTTCTGTGTGTTGACTGGATTTTTGTACAGGTAGGCGATAATGTCGGCTCACTTTGCTTATCCTCGAAAGCTCTGTTATACATAATAGTTGATTTGGGCTATCATCATCCGTCATTTAATGCACCTGATTTTGATCTAAGTTCCAAGGCATCCACTGTTTCACCTTCAACCAACCACGTGTTTGTGCAACTACGTACTGCCCTTTTCAACAAGACTATTGTAGGGCTAAAAACGACCCAAAGGAGTCTCAAATGAACAGAACGAACAATTAATGTCAGTCAGATATGAGTCACTGGCATAACAATTAAAAAAATCTTGACCCACGGTTCCCAACGTGAAATTCCAAGGTCCGTATTCTGTTGAACCACTACAAAACAGAGAAAAGGTTCTGCTTTGTAGATATTCAAATCCACTGATGATCCAGTGTTCCTGGCTGAAATTTTTGTTTACATTGGAGATTAGTGATAGGCAGTATTAATCAACCAGCAACTCCACACTATAATAGTCAGTCGGCAAAAGCGCGATCTTTTCAAGCAAAAATCAATGTGTGTGAATTAAAACAAACTATGTACAATGATGTGACCGTTACTAAGATAGAAATAACAGATGATATGGAGCAGGAAAAATAGCAGTTTACTAGTACTACACTATATCTGTGTGCTAATATCACCCCCTCTAAAATAAAGGACAGTTAGTTTTGTTCTCTTCAACGTGTAATTACCTGAGATGACGCGCAACATTCCAGTTCGGCAGATATGTTCAGCCAGCGGAAATCTCCGGCTATCTGCGAGGAAACGATATCATCATCCGCATATTTGCCCCACTTTGATGCATAAGCTTGAATGCATTGTTGTGGGTTTGAAAGTTCAACTGGTGAGTTACAAGCAGTGTGACCGTGGAAAACTGTGGAGAACATGCAGGCTGGCTTGGTCGAGTTTCGCACAATAAATGAAGCTAAACAAAACTATAGGAACACCATAAACAGGAGATTCAGCAGAGTCTTCCACAAAAACCAAATTGATTTGCAAATGAGTGTATTTCTCGAAAACAAACTGATTTAGGTTGAAGTAGAACATAAGGTTGACAGGAATTCGGTGACCATGCCAACCTGATGAGCCCCAAGAAGGGCAAAACGGGTCGTGAGCTGTCGAAGAGTTTCAGCAACCTTGTGAGTAGTTTTCTTTATGAACACATACTGCGATATCTCGAATATCGTACCAACTGAAAGATGACGCGACCTGTGCGTAGCACATTCAGATGAAGAACATGATAAACCAGATTTTTACTTGAGTCCCCAGTGAAAACCAAATTGATTTGCAAATGAGTGTATTTAACTGTAAGACCTTTCGAATTGATTTTCGTTCAGTCCAACAGTTAACTAGCTAAATATGGCAAACGTCCAGGTAAATATAGCACTATTTTACGCGCGTAACATCTCCCTTTACTATAGATAGTGTTAAGTATCCCGATACGGAACTTTGAGTGACGCGTAGGTTCAACAATCCCGAATATCAAAAGGAAGAATTGGGTTCGTAATTCTACGGTACTATTACGCAAAGGGTAAGTAAATGTGTACAACAAACCTCAATTGTTCACGTTCGTGGCGTCAACACGTTCACAAGTCTGTCACTGACCGGCACAGTGCAGTGTCAACGTCCGCACACCAAACAACGGCGAGCGGAATGACGGCTCAGAAGCGTGGGTTGTAGTCGTTCCTTCCGACGACGGTCGCGTGATTCTCATTGGACGTGCGATCACGCGGAGCCCATGTGAAAACATGTCAAGGCAGGTCCAGCAAACGAGACACGAACGCACTTGGATAAGTAGGTCAGCAGCGCACATTTACGCACAGACACACATGTCAATGTACAAGTGTCAGAAAGGACGGCCTCTGTGGCAAGGTGAGTGGCGGGTCCGAATAAGCAAAACAACCGGAGGACAAAAGTACATAGGCGGGGTAAGCAGATGAATGGGGGAATTATCATAAGATCAAGTTAGATTCAACAGATAGATTGTTAGAGCTGAGTAAACCCTGTTCTTACTGAATCTCAACGCGGCCGATATTCGGAAGGAAACTGGAAGGAACTGCGGTGTGAATTGACTCTACAGACAAACAAGCCGGTGAATCGCAGTGATTGGGAGGTAAACTTGCCGTTTGCAGTTCTGCGGTTGAATCACAAAACAACTTAAATACAGTCTTGTTTCCCTTTCTACCTGTGGACCTGGCCGTGAACAGCAAAAATGTAAGCTGTTACTCGACAAACACACTACTCATTTATAATTCAGATTGAATTCCACGTGTAGTGGTTAACGGCCCTATGGAGTGTAATTCAGTTTGAATTTCACGGGAGATTCAGCTGAATCTCTCGTTTATGACATTCTTCAACCGAGTGTGCTGCACAAAGGCCACCTCATGTACGACATTCGAGATATTGTGGTATATTTTCATGAAGAAAACTACTCACAGGGTTGCTGAAAACTATTCGACAGCCCATGACTAGTTTCACCCTTCTTGGGGCTAGCTCATCAGCTCGGCGCAGACCCCGATATGCCGTCAATTTGGTGTTCTACTTGAAGCCGAATTGGCTGCCGGAGAGTTTTTGGCAACCTTGTGAATAGTTTCCTTTAGCAACCTGTTACAGTTTACGTGGCCACCTAACCTACCATCTTTTCCGACGGTGCACTCAGTCTAGCCGTCTTTTCAGCACCGGTAGTGTGGAAGTTAAAAGTTCGGACCAAATCATTAAGCGCTGTACAGCCTTCACCATTCTTCTTCGAGTCTACTGATGACCAAGTAACTGAATGTACAAAATTCTCGCTCACGTGCTGCTATTATGGGATTAGAAACTTTAAACTCTGTTGCGGAGGGTGTCCACAAGCTAACTGTTCCTATTCACTAATGCCTATAAACCAGTGCACTCAGTTGGAGACGGACACGGTTCGCTTTTGTGTTGCTACTCTGTCTGACCATATACTGAGGATGGCTCAGTAAATTCCACCTTGTTATTTTGCGTCCTAGGTACTTTTTTCAAATGTGTTGTTATGTAAACATGTCATTAACTAAAACACCTGTGTTTCGTTCGCGTCAACGAAAAAACATTCATCTTCTGTCTGTATCCTTATGAAACAACAGGAGAATGGATGATGGTCACACAGGTGAAGGGTCTCGAATTTCGCTACCTAAGAAGAGATATTCCACCGTAATATAGCTTCAAAAAAAGCCTTGTCACAAGGCAGGGGCTTCTACAATTCGGTGTAACTATGAGGACACTAATCCCAAGTACAATCCAAGGAAATGTGAAACGAAAGACAAAGGATTGATACACAGATTCACCTGTATAGTATGAATACCACTCTATTTGGAAGTTCTCTTCTACGCATTATCATCATCATCATCAACATCAACATCAACAACGGCCAAGTAACTGACATAAATTTGTTAAAAGTTGTCAGGGCGCGCCCAGACAGAAGAAAAAGCACATGTGCAGAGTGACGCATCCCCAAGGTCACCATCGGTTCGACACGTCCGGAAAGTAGGTGAGTTGGCGGCTCCCACGAAACACGACTCCCACGGAACACGGCTCCCACCTAACACGGCCTAGCAACACACGACCAGCGTAGTGGCCCTGAGAATGTTCACGACCGGAACACCACCATTGGCTGTACGGAGCGAACAAGTGAACGAGCATATTTGGCCGTTTAGTCATCCTATATATTTACGCAGAGGATCTGTTTGTTTTGTCCTGGCAGTACAGCCGTGTCCGCAGTTCTCTGTCTCCTTCCTATCGCGTAGTCTGGCAGGCGCAGTGCAGGAATAACCCATAGCTCGGCCACCGCACAATACAACACTGGCAGACGGGTGTTCACAATGGCAATTTCATTTGAACAGATGCAGTCTCTCCTCAGACAGCAGCAGCAACAGTTTGAGCTGGCGCAGTTGAAGCTCATCGTAACACTCACTGAAAAATTGTCAATTCAG
Organism: Opisthorchis viverrini; assembly: GCF_000715545.1. Classification (NCBI taxonomy): domain Eukaryota; kingdom Metazoa; phylum Platyhelminthes; class Trematoda; order Opisthorchiida; family Opisthorchiidae; genus Opisthorchis; species Opisthorchis viverrini. Next base: position 1,694,322 of record NW_008751691.1, on the reverse strand, counting down.
AAGCCGATTAGCCAGACTATTGAGCCGTCCACTTCAGTGATCGACATGATGCTCAACGCGATCCCCGAGTTCCAGTTCGATCCGATCTCATGCATTACTTTTGATTCTTGGTTCAATAAGCATGAAGACTTTTTCAGATTGGATCTGGGAAGCAGAGAAGATTCTTGGAGAGCAAGACAGTTGGTCAGGAAAATTGGAGTGGCCGAACATGAACGCTTTTCGAACTACATTTTGCCACGAAAACCAAGTGAGCTGACTTTCGATGAAACCGTTGCTGTTTTATCGTCAATCTTCGGAGAACAGGCTTCCTTGTTCAGCCGTCGATTTCGCCGTATGAATTTGAGCAAGAATGCTTCTGAAGACTGGGTTACATACGCCAGCAAAGTCAACAAGGAGTGTGAACGTTTCAACCTCCGAAGCATGACAGAGGATGAGTTCAAGTGTCTTATATTTGTGTGCGGGTTGACGTCTCCCGAAGACACAGACATAAGAACAAGAATCCTCAGCAAGATTGAGCAGAACCCAGACGCCACATTACAGAATATTACGTCGGAATGCCAGCGCCTGATGAATCTGAAGCGTGATTCCGTCATGATACAAGAAAGTGATTCCAGCAATACTGTTCATGCGATTCGGAAGCATACTGTCCCTCAGGGTGACAAGAAACCACCCTCGGCATACTGGAAATGTGGTGAGTGGCATTTCGTCAATTTTTGTCCGTTCAAAGGACACCGCTGCAGCAGGTGCTCCCGTATGGGACACAATGAAGATCGGTGTCATGGCGAGAGAAGGCAAGCACCCAGGAGGCATTCTCGAACTAGAACTTCCAATTCCAAGCTTCCGAAGGCTCTCGTTGGTCTGGTCGCTCATCAAAGCTCACACGCAAACAGGAGGAAATACGTATCACTGTGTATTAACAGCAAACCTGTTCGTCTCCAGCTGGACACGGCATCAGACATTACGATCATCTTAAAAAGAACTTGGAAATTTCTTGGCAGCCCAGCATTAACCAGGACCAAACAAGTTGCACGCACTGCGATGTGATTTCACTCAAAGATAGCTTTCAACATCACTCACTAAGTGCACCTGACCAGAAATGCGTCAGTATGGCTGATGGGAATCTATAATTCTGGAACGGCGTACCTCCACTCTGCCATTGACGTGTGCCAAATGGTGAGAAACACAGAAAGTATCCAACGACATTCTCGGGCAACACACTTCTTTGCAAATCAATCTGCTTTTCACGAGAGATTCAACTGAATCTCTCGTTTATGATATTCTACAACTGAATCTGCTGCACACAGTCCGCCTCATGATTCTGTTGACACGATATTCGAGATATCGCAGTACATTTGCATACAGGAAACTACTCACAAGGTTGCTGAAAACTCTTCGACCGGTTTCGCCTTTCTTGGGGCTCTTCAGGTGCCCAAGTTTCCGTGAAACTTATGTTCAACGACATCATTGGCCGGTGTGCCAAGATCATACATGGTCACCAGGGAAAATTCCATCTCATTTACAAAAGGAGCTGTGCGATGAAGTCTGTCCAGGGACTGCCGGAACAGCAGTTTCTCGTTCCTCTTGTAAAAAGTCAATGTGAAGTTTTCGGAAATGGCGTATATCGTATAAAAATAGAAGAACAAAGAGCATGAAAAATATAACCTGAATAAAAAATCGATGGCAAGAATTCCATCTGCCAACTTTCCATCCCGCAGGAATATCAGATTCCTGAGAATAACCCCAGAGTGCCCAAAATCTACTGAGACCCTAAAACTCCACCAAGATATCAATAGGAAAGCCGGCAAGCATCCAAACCAGCCAATCTCTCAATCAATTCAGCAGAAGCCAATGAGCATTCAGGTACGTTACATAAGCACGATCGACTATGATTAGTGTTCAGGCATAGAAGCACGGTCTATGTTGATGTGTGTTCACTAAACGCCGATCATATAGCCCGGATCAATGTCCAAATAGCGTGGAGCCGTTGTAGCTTTTGCACTCGTACGCACTCAATTGTTCGCAATAAAGCTGTTGTGTTCCTCTTCGGCGAGTCTTTTCAGGCTCTAGGCACTAGGAGGGAGACAACAGTCATTTAGCTTCTAAAGTCAGAGAGGTTATTCTCTGTGTGTACATTATTCACAATGACCCAAGTGAATACACAGTTAACAGTTACTTTGGAAAGTGAAACAATGCTCAAGAAGCGTTACGTAGCAAAAGAACACTACGCATCGGGGTTCGTAGGCCCGCGTCCGTTCTCGCCATTCTTGTGGCTCAGTAAGCAGACACACTCCCAGAAAAAGTTCCCTTATGTGGGGATGAAACTCCCGGTTTCCCACCGAGCTTTTTTTTGGATAATTTTAACATTTATTTGTCATTTGTATAAATGAACCTTTCCAAAATCTTGACCTAACTGACTGCATACTAATTACGATCTAATCTTGACTTATAAATCCGCCTTCGTTACGGATTCGCCGTACCACCATTCACTGTTTTCGGAAAAGCGAGAACTTGTGAGGAACTGAGGATAGGACGTCACCACTTGGATTTGGGAAACAACAACATTCAGGATATAGACCAAAGGCTGATGGTTTTTCCAGTCACAGCATGTTAGAAACGACCGGCCCAAACATTGTTGTTGCAAATGAACTCATCAATTCTAAAATTGAAACAATCGGTTTTGAAAATGTCAGGGAGCAGTTCGTGCACTCCTCGTGCACGCTGCGAAAGGTCAACCATAAAAGTCTTTAAAACATGAAACATTAGTAAACTTAAGGTGGCCTCAGGAGAGCCCTTAAAAAACGGCTAATCAATAGTACACCGAAAAACTTCAGTCTGTTTGGCTAACCAGCCAATCTCTCAATCAATTCAGCAGAAGCCAATGAGCATTCAGGTACGTTACATAAGCACGATCGACTATGATTAGTGTTCAGGCATAGAAGCACGGTCTATGTTGATGTGTGTTCACTAAACGCCGATCATATAGCCCGGATCAATGTCCAAATAGCGTGGAGCCGTTGTAGCTTTTGCACTCGTACGCACTCAATTGTTCGCAATAAAGCTGTTGTGTTCCTCTTCGGCGAGTCTTTTCAGGCTCTAGGCACTAGGAGGGAGACAACAGTCATTTAGCTTCTAAAGTCAGAGAGGTTATTCTCTGTGTGTACATTATTCACAATGACCCAAGTGAATACACAGTTAACAGTTACTTTGGAAAGTGAAACAATGCTCAAGAAGCGTTACGTAGCAAAAGAACACTACGCATCGGGGTTCTTGATACATTATTCGTAGGCCCGCGTCCGTTCTCGCCATTCTTGTGGCTCAGTAAGCAGACACAGTCCCAGAAGAAGTTCTCTTATGTGGGGATGAAACTTCCGGTTTCCCACCGAGCTTTTTTTTGGATAATTTTAACATTTATTTGTCATTTGTATAAATGAGCCTTTCCAAAATCTTGACCTAACTGACTGCATACTAATTACGATCTAATCTTGACTTATAAATCCGCCTTCGTTACGGATTCGCCGTACCACCATTCACTGTTTTCGGAAAAGTGAGAACTTGTGAGGAACTGAGGATAGGACGTCACCACTTGGATTTGGGAAACAACTACAATCAGGATGTAGACCAAAGGCTGATGGTTTTTCCAGTCACAGCATGTTAGAAACAACCGGCCCAAACATTGTTGTTGCAAATGAACTCATCAATTCTAAAATTGAAACAATCGGTTTTGAAAATGTCAGGGAGCAGTTCGTGCACTCCTCGTGCACGCTGCGAAAGGTCAACCATAAAAGTCTTTAAAACATGAAACATTAGTAAACTTAAGGTGGCCTCAGGAGAGCCCTTAAAAAACGGCTAATCAATAGTACACCGAAAAACTTCAGTCTGTTTGGCTGAATACTTGTTTATCAAATATGTATCGATAAGCTCACCAAATATGTATCGTTAAGCTCACCAGATGATTTTAGCACGTGTTGTTGCTCTGGTTTGAGGCTTTTCGTCGAGTGCTGCCCTAACTTCAGACGAATTGATAAATAAAACGGCCTAAGCGGGGGCAAAACGGTTCACAGGTTAGAGTGCGAGTTCACCTACCGGAAGGTCCGTAGTTCGAGCCCAACCTCTGCCTCTCGACTTCTCCTCTCTAAGCCTGGACAACCTGGCAGTATCCCAGCCCTCGTGCTTCCTCCTGGTGGCATAGCAGCTAGGTACGGAACGGGGTGTTAGAGCTGAACGGTTTTTAGTGTATTAGTACCATGATCTACATTCTTTTTCGCCCCTCTTTTTGTTAAAGCATTCACTGTGGTTTTTTAGCAATTCATTTCCCCCGAACAAATGTGATCGTGGTGGAAATTTGTCTAGACGTATGGAATAATGCATGAGCCAACTCGCACCCGTGCCACTCTGAACAAAACCCCGTGAGATTCAGATGCTGTCTATCTCAGTTGGGCTTCCGAGACACATCACCGTTGGGATTTCTAGTAAGTAAGGCGCCCAAAAACGGAAGTCTGTTTTCTGTTCCCGTCGGAAAGGGCTAAAAATTCATATCATTGTTCGTGATCGACAAAGCATTGTCTCCTGTCGTACAGCGACTCCTGTCGACTACCCAAGTTTCACCACATTGTTAGTTTCGAAGACTTTTCTACAGTAACCCTGTCGATTCGGTTATGGTTAATACCCTGGAAATAGAACCTGGCATTAGCGAGTAGACACTCATTTGCAATAATTGGAAAGCACTGCAAAACAGTCCCATAATTTACCTACTTAACTTCCATCAGATGCGGAGGCGGAGCTTTGACAACTGACCAGATGCTACTCACATGTGTGATCAGTAATATGTACTGTTACAGTAGTAATGCTTCTCGACTTTTCAGCCGATGCTGACCGTAGCTTTCGCTCTGAAAAATTCGTTCTGACTACCAGGCCGATTTTCCTACGCTACATATCTACCTTACTGTAATCAGTTCAATTTCACCGCACTCATTTCTCAATTTAAAATCTGTATGCTTCAGAAGATAAGTCGCCCCAACTTGAGTAACATAAATATTTCAGCTGCTTACAGCATTCTGACAGCCTCTAACCGACTGCACCCTTCTTGAGGCTCACGAGGTAGACGAAGCCATAGAACTTCCAGGGAATTTGTGTTCTAATTAGACATCAAATCGCGTGCAACCTGTGATCCACACTCATTTGCAAATTATGTTGTTGTCAACTTATACGCTACTGATTTCCAGCGGAATTTTATGCGAAAGAGCCGTCAAATTTCCCACACTGAAGAATATTTAAGGCACTAAATCATTTCTTTTGAACAAAATCATCTTAAATAAAACCAAACTAATTTCGGAATGAGTGTAAAGCTCCACTCGCATGCAGTTTTGAGTTGAAGTCAAACGTGAGGCTACACCTTTATGATGGGCCCCAGAAGGGAACGGAACGAGTAGCGGACTGTCGTGAAGTCTTCAGAAAATGCACTGAACTAGCGTTTGAGCAAGAGGCTCCTCAAACTACGTAAAAGTTTTTTATACTCGAGGCTTCTCGAGGTCACGAGCGTAGCCGTCACCATCGTCCATATCAGGCGCACAGCTCAAATACACGAAAATGGTCGCATTAGGTAGTGTATTGCGGAAAGGAAAAAGGAGAATAAAAGGAAATATCCAAGTTTCGGTCTGCCACAAGTCGATCAGGTCGCTGTTCGGAAAACGAACGATTAGTGTATCTCGGATTGCAATGTATATAGCTAGCCAGGTAGAGTACCATGTGCTTCATTCTTCAAAGAGAGACCCAGATATTTCACAATCCTGTGAATGTCACCTAATCAGATGTACGGTTTCGTTCTCCGTAGAATGTGTCTAAATCATTGCAAACCGACCAGCTACCATCATGTTATCAAGGTCATGCCATCTATTGGATGCAAAAGCTAGGGGTTCGCCAGACCAGATCAAACTGCCAGCTGTCCATTTCACTTCTCACGCAGATTCCCCAAACATTTTTGCTCACATCAAGTTCGTTCGATCATCCAAATGGATTTTTCACGAGTATACCTGTCTGGTTCCACCTCCTTGGTATATTCTGAGTACGGTTGCCACATTTCCAAGAAAACATCAAAATTTGTGTACTTATATCGCCCTTGGGGTTTTCACACTCTGACTGGATAAAGCGATAAAACGAAGCAAAAGTATAATAGAGCCTCATAACAGGAGCGTTTGCTCACATTTGGTTTGAGAAAGCAAATTTCGTTTACTTTTTTCTGATTACCTAACACAGCCTGCTTGTATTCGTCGGACAAACATGAAGGTTATGGATATTTAAAGGGGACCCATTTGCTTTCGGGTTGTTTTCCATTCTGGAGTGACGAAACATCCACTGTATAAAGTTTCTGACCGAATTGTTCAGGTGAACAGGAATCACTTTCCGTGTGGGGGACAATCACTTTACTGAAAGCGAACTGAGCGTTGTGTAAACTATAAACGCCGAAGTAGACAGTGTGAATAGGGTACACTACTTGAATCGCTGCTCATTTAGAGATTTTGAAACTGAAAGACTTGTTAAATAAATGTATTATAAATTTTGCACCAATCTTTTTTTGCTTCAGGAAATTTTCACCTTTGCTTGATAAGAAAACTGCTTTATACTTCGAGGAGGCTTAGATTGGAAACCACACCGCACTATACGGTACGTCATTCGAAGACACATCAACTATTCCACCACCAAGAAGCGTTCACTTTTCAACAAATTCGATATATAATTATGGTATTAGGTGTTTTGGTTGTGAACTAAGTCAAACAGTTTTATTCCCTGTGGGGAGGTCTATCCTAAATAAACCTTGGTCCACACGGATGTGTTGCCAAGCGCTCTGCCAAGACCGGGCAGCCCATTAGGCTGTAAGTGGGTCGGGTCCTTTCCAAAACAAGCCAGTACGTAAAGACAGAATAAACTGCTCGCTTGAGATGAAATCAAAAGATCATACGCCTGGTCTGGGAACCTGCGGTTGGCAGCGTAAAATTCTTAGCCGATATGACACATGAACGATCATATCTAAGCCCAGCTGAGGAGGGAGAGAACGATTTTAGTTGTCATTATTCGAAGGACAACCTTTAAGGCATCGTCATCAAGAGGACATCCTATACACTTTTTACGACGGTTCACTTAACAGTTAATTTAAAATTCAGGACTGAATTGACATTTTACCAGCGGATGTTGTCTCTAGTCGTCATCGGCAGCATCAGTGTTCAACACTGATGCTTCACTGCCGTGCAACCATGGTTTATTTGAAGGCCTTATGGTGAAGAAAAGAATGAAGTGAAGGTGGGGTGGGAATAAGTGCTACCTTACTACAGCCATCCGAGATGCCCATACCTCCAAACAGGCAACCTGGAGAGAAACGGACAACAAGAACGGGATTATACGAATCTTGCAGATTCGTGCATTGACCTCACAAGTCCCACGACTACAATTCCCAAGATACATAAAACGCTCCACAACTTCGAGCACCTCTCCTTCGATTGTCAGTGGCGTTTCTTGTGACTGCATGATATCACATTTTGTGGGTGCAAAGTGCTTACCAAAAGATGAGATGGCTTTGTTCAGTTCGTCAAAAAAAACGTACACATTCCTCTCCTCTTCGAAGACGAGAACGATATCGTCTGTATATTCAAGATAGACAGGGGTTTCGTCACAAGCTATTTGACCACCGGGGTTTTCAAGGCCTTCTTGCGTTTGTCTCTCTATTTCACCGACCACGAAATTAAATAAGAACCAAGAGAGTGGGCACCCTTGACCGACGCCGCATTGTGTGCGGAAGCTTTCGGAGAGCTCTCCGTATTCTCTCAGACGTCCGGAAGTCTCAGAATACAAAGAACGTATTATGTTCACGAACTTCCGGGGTATTCCTTGATGGGCAGGTGTGTCAAGGAAAACAGACTGGAAATTCAGGGATACGTAAATTATGGGCCATTCGTATGATCCACATTATTTCTCCGGAGATAGGAACCTCCCAAGTATTTCATTTGTGAAACCTGTGTAGAATGCCACAGTTTCTGTTGCATTGTTAGTCGTCTCATTTGTCTTGCCTACTCGGGAAGGGTAAACTGTGGCGCACGGTCACGATCATCTACAACTCAGCAACACGCCAAAAATTTCAATTGAAAATGACGAAATCGATTCACATCACCAGGAGTCTATGGGTGAAATAGTGATCCTACTGATGGGGAGTCATACGAGTAGTATGGTTTCTTCTTGTAAATTCGCTTTGCGTCTCTTGACAAAGGAGAGGTGTTGCGGAAGTTGTGGAGTCGCTTTGTAGCATTTGCTTGGATTTGAGCAATGAATGATTTGAGTCAATGAACATCCAGGAAAGTTCAGGAGAAGATGGATGTTCGGTTTTTGTAAATGAAATGCAAATGAGAGTTTTGCCTCCCTGTCCAATAGTCTGTAACTGGTCAGTTGGCATTTTCTAATAAATACCTCCGCAACGAAGGCCTTTTCCTTTCATGGATAGCTCAAGATGAGTGAAACTTTCATGTGAGAAGTCATCATTCGGGGAGCCATTCGACACGTGACCACGTGATTTCGTTTTCGTGAGTGGAGGACAGATGGCGCTATATTCTAAATGAAAGCTAATCACATTGCTCATCAGCCACTCGTGGTCAAGCAGATAATCGTTGAATCAGTGGCCAGAAGGGTGCGGGTTCAAGACTCCCTACTGCTGATGATTCTGTCGTGGGAATAAGTGCTACCTTACTACAGCCATCCGAGATGCCCATACCTCCAAACAGGCAACCTGGAGAGAAACGGACAACAAGAACGGGATTATACGAATCTTGCAGATTCGTGCATTGACCTCACAAGTCCCACGACTACAATTTCCAAGATACGTAAAACGCTCCACAACTTCGAGCACCTCTCCTTCGATTGTCAGTGGCGTTTCTTGTGACTGCATGATATCACATTTTGTGGGTGCAAAGTGCTTACCAAAAGATGAGATGGCTTTGTTCAGTTCGTCAAAAAAACGTACACATTCCTCTCCTCTTCGAAGACGAGAACGATATCGTCTGTATATTCAAGATAGACAGGGGTTTCGTCACAAGCTATTTGAACACCGGGGTTTTCAAGGCCTTCTTGCGTTTGTCTCTCTATTTCACCGACCACGAAATTAAATAAGAACCAAGAGAGTGGGCACCCTTGACCGACGCCGCCTTGTGTGCGGAAGCTTTCGGAGAGCTCTCCGTATTCTCTCAGACGTCCGGAAGTCTCAGAATACAAAGAACGTATTATGTATGTTAACTTCCGGGGTATTCCTTGATGGGCAGGTGTGTCAAGGAAAACAGACTGGAAATTCAGGGATACGTAAATTATGGGCCATTCGTATGATCCACATTATTTCTCCGGAGATAGGAACCTCCCAAGTATTTCATTTGTGAAACCTGTGTAGAATGCCACAGTTTCTGTTGCATTGTTAGTCGTCTCATTTGTCTTGCCTACTCGGGAAGGGTAAACTGTGGCGCACGGTCACGATCATCTACAACTCAGCAACACGCCAAAAATTTCAATTGAAAATGACGAAATCGATTCACATCACCAGGAGTCTATGGGTGAAATAGTGATCCTACTGATGGGGAGTCATAGAGTCATGCGAGTAGTATGGTTTCTTCTTGTAAATTCGCTTTGCGTCTCTTGACAAAGGAGAGCTGTTGCGGAAGTTGTGGAGTCGCTTTGTAGCATTTGCTTGGATTTGAGCAATGAATGATTTGAGTCAATGAACATCCAGGAAAGTTCAGGAGAAGATGGATGTTCGGTTTTTGTAAATGAAATGCAAATGAGAGTTTTGCCTCCCTGTCCAATAGTCTGTAACTGGTCAGTTGGCATTTTCTAATAAATACCTCCGCAACGAAGGCCTTTTCCTTTCATGGATAGCTCAAGATGAGTGAAACTTTCATGTGAGAAGTCATCATTCGGGGAGCCATTCGACACGTGACCACGTGATTTCGTTTTCGTGAGTGGAGGACAGATGGCGCTATATTCTAAATGAAAGCTAATCACATTGCTCATCAGCCACTCGTGGTCAAGCAGATAATCGTTGAATCAGTGGCCAGAAGGGTGCGGGTTCAAGACTCCCTACTGCTGATGATTCTGTCGATGTTGCGTATCCCGAAACATCGTTTGCCGAAATGAGTACTTTGCACCCACAAAGTGTAAGGTCATGCTCTTGGACGTGCAATCACTGAACACGCGTTTTCGGTTGTGCAACAGGTACTTCCATTAAATAATGCGTCCAGCACCAGAAGCTATGTTGGTTGGGGCATGTGTTACGTATGCCGAACCATCGTTTTCCATGCCCAACTCAGAGTGGCGTAAACAGCGATGTGCCCAAGCCTTGACTTGGCAGAGGATTATGAAGGAGATCACGAAACGCCTGGGTGCTGTCGGTGCTACTCGCCTTCCAGGATGGGCACTGTGTGACCTTCACTGTGCCTGGTTGGAGACACTACAAGATATCGCTACCAACCGATGTCAGTGGCGTTCTTGTTGTCAGTTTCTATCCAGATTGCCTGAGTGAATGTCTGGAGGTGTAGGCACCTCGGAATGATTGTGTTAAGCTAGCACTAAGTCCCTCCCCCATCCACCTTTATTCTTTTCTTTACAATAAGGCTTTCAAATAAGTCATGGTTGTACGGCAGTGAAGCATCGGTGTTGAACACTGATGTCATGCTGTCGATGATGATGATTCTCGGTAAGGATGAAATCGATGTACACTGCTCCTAGTATTTTCAGCATAGACCGATTTTACTTAAAGGATGAAATCTCACTTGAAGGTACATCAGTACCCACCAGTGTGAAAGAGTCGTTCGTATTTCACGTATTCTAGTTTGTCAGAGTACAATATGGTGAAGCGCAATGTACCACGCCGCCCTTTCTAGTCGGTAGACTTTTGCTAGCAACAACTCATTAGCAAAAAATAGTCAAATGTACAGATTCAGGTTGAATTCGCCTTTGAATTTCGAAATTTCCGAGTTTCACTTTGGATGCTTTTAATTCAGAAATTCTGGCATTACTTCTCAACTATAGGAATTCTAGGTATAGTGCGAACAACACCAAGATGAATAGCCACTTTTATCGATTTTTTAGGCTCTCATGGACTTCAAATTTTTTTAAAATATTCTTAAAACTCTATCCGTGTAGTTGCCAACCAAGTTTATAATCATTCTTGGTAGAATATGCGCAGAAAGAATTCAATATTGCGTTAGCGAAGTACACTCATTTGCAAACAAATTTGGTTTTGCGGGAGACTCATCTGGAACCTTGGTGAATCTCTCGTTTATGATGTTTTCAAGCAACTGAATGCGCAGCACCAGGCCGTGGGCTAAGAATCTCCAACAGCCTTGTGAGTGGTGTGCATCGTACCAACTGAAACATGAGGCTGCCTGGTGCATTACATTGAGTTGCTTGAACATTGAAACGATAAATTCAGCTGGGTTCCAGGTGAGTCTCCCGCAAAATCAAATTTGTTTTCAAAAGAGTGCACTTCGCTAATTTCGTGCACTTCGGGTTCAACTAGAACATAAGGTTGACGGAAATTCGGGGGCTGCGCCTACTTGATGAGCCCCAAGAATGGCGAAACGGTCGTATTCTCTCGAAGAAGAAGAATTTTCAGCAACCTTATGAGTAGTATATCACGTCTAAATATGGTTACTCAATGACAACTCTCCCCAAGAAGCATCGTGTATTCATGAATGGTAATGTTCTCAATGTACTGGTTGAACAAGGTTGACTCACAAAGCCAAACTGAACACCTTTTCCGCGTTCAGACAGTGACTGTCTGATTGACTCACCTCTGAGCAGAGCACCCTTTGCTTTACTTGAAGNTCAGCAGGACTGCTCAAAATTCCTTCATTGGGCCTTTTATCCTTGAGCGCTTTCCCTGCAATTTGTTTTTTTCCGTACAAATTAAAATCAGTCTAATTCATTACTTTGGACAACGACTATCTGTAGAATATAATCCATATAACTCAAGAGAACTTTGTGTATGCCCAAATCGCGGGCAGTTCTTAAACAAATTAATGACTTTCACGGTTAATATCATTTTTTTTGTAATTTTAGAGATCAAGAACGGATCTCCAAAACTCGGGGATGCCTCCCATTGATGAAATCAGTCAAGTGTCGGATAGCCACCTCTGGATATGGGATGTTTATACATTCTGAGTGTCTGAATAAACCTATTTGTGTTTTCACGAGAGACTCGAATGAATCTCTCGGCTCATGTTTCAGTTGATACGATATTCGAGACATCGCAATACATGTATATTCGTAATGCAATTTGGTTTCAAGTAGAACATAAGGTTGACGGAAACTCTGGGTGTATTTCTAGAAGATTTCTTTAAATTATAGAACGTCAATTGTTCTTCGTTATCAAAAACGTCAAAATACTGGTCGTTTATCGTAAAAGTTTTGCCTTTTTTGTCATTTGTTTGATCCACGCAAGTGTCTGGTCAGGTCGACTAGCACGATGCTTCTCAAGATAACGCAGATGTTCTTCGAAAATTTCAAATAGTCGAGTGAAGGTAATATATCCTAGGAACTCGATGCGTTTGCACCGAGTAGTGCACGTGGACACATTTCACCGGCCGGTTGTTGATCGGTGAGTCGGACGATTTCATTGCAAACAAATCAGTGAACCTGACCTTAGTAGTTGGTTAGGGTAACGCAACAGCTGATGCACACTATGCTCTGGTTCACAGGGGTGCAGTGACGTCTTCACCTCGACCGGTGATATACCGTTTAAAACCAGTGAGTCTCCGTCACCCACATGTTCAGCTCACAGTCGCTCACTGGATCACGAGACTTGTCTTTTTTTTCATACCCACAAACCGCGTCACATTAAGGTGACTCATCGGACATCGATTGCCTGTACCGTCTAGTGAGCGTATCAACAACTCATGTGCTGACGCACCCACATACACGCAAACGGACCTACATATAGGGAAACCGAACACAGTCAGCACACACAGACTCGCGCGCGCGCTCAGGGAGCAGAAGGTCAACCACTCTCCACAAGTCCGCGGACAAGTATCGAACATGTGTAGCATCCATACTGCGGAGCGAACGCGTTTCCGCCGTCCGGATTTTCAACAAGGTACTCTCACAGACGATAAATTCCTCTTTTGACTTGCTCCCAGTTCGTACTACGTTTATTTTTATACGTGTTGCAATCCACCACTGTCAACCATAGTAAAAACTTTTATTAGTGCATATACCTTCTGCATTGTATTATGGCCACCACCAACAGTGCTAAATTTATGCTGCATGAGGCACAAAAACTTCCCCAGGTAGCACACACCATCGTGCCTAAACGAATAATTCCATCTAACTTGGTAAAACGCAAACAGGGAAGCAGAAATCTTCACTGTTTTGGTGACTGGAAAGTTGATAGGAACAGCACACCTGAAGTAGGCTAGTCTTTCATGTTGTAAATGTGTTCTTGAATAAATTTCCAATCGGGAACACCTTTTCACAGTTTGGTTTTTGGAAAACATGTCTACTGGTTGACAAATGTAAGTAGTTTTATTGACCATACGAGCGTAATTCGCATTCAGTGCAAACACCGTTTGCAGAAATGGTGCGGAGTTGGGACCGTTTCTAGATGTTGACTGACACCTGTGTAACTTTCACTGAGTTTGTTATCTGCCGACGGGTTTCATATATGACTGAGTCCGATCACTAGATAAGACGATTCGTCACAAGAGCGAAAAACCGCCGGTAGGCACTGCTCGCTCAACGGTTACACAGCTATCAAGAATTGTTTGTCCCATCCTTTAGTAGGCCATCACGCCTTATCCGCACGGCAACTGTATGGTATCCCAAGAATAGTGATATTTTCATATCCAGAGCAAATTCTTGCAATGACTTCGGTCAAGCCCAACCAAGAGAAATGCACTGATGCGGCGATGAACTTTACCGGCCATGATTACGACAAAAATTGTTTGAAACAAGAGTAAATCTGAGTCACTTGCTCAAGGAGTTTCCTGCTAAAGTGTAAATTTGGTTTTCGGAGACCAGAAAGTACATCTCATTCTGTTCTAGAAAATGTTCTTGTTGTCGTTGGGTTATCTCCTTGATCGGAATGCTTTCTATTGGGCCATTCTCCAAGCACTGGGCACACTGAGAATTGATAATGCCATATGCCTCAGGTACGTCTGAATAAGTATACGTTGAGTTCACAAATCACGTAGTTAAACAAAAAACACCGGCGTTTTTGGTCATGTCCGATGGACAACTGAATTCCACATGTTCGTCCTCTGTCTAGAGATTTTTCGATTTTCCCGTGACTGGGGTGGAGGAGTGAAATCTGCTAAATGATCACAATCGACCAAAACCCTCAACAAGACGCCGGTTTCAAAGTTTGTGTGTGGACTAAAATCAACCACGGAAAGCTGTTTGTCAGGGTTAACTTTGGCTAATCGGAATGATAATGACGGATGGTGCCACAGAATCATTAAGTACGGGACTGGGATTTTGGACGCGTTCACTGTCCACTGTTTGAATGCTTTTTCCCGAGGGTTGATTGCAAGAAATAGCCCCCCCCTGCAAATCTGATTAGGCGTCACTTAGCTCCGACATCCAGACCCAGTAAGGAATAGATTGTCACAACAGCCATCCCATACAGAGCAGGAAGATAAGAGATTATCCGAAGACTGAACTGAGCCAACAGTCCGGTAGCCTTTCAGAAGAGAAAAACGTCACGCTTAGTTTTGGTTCAATTGAAATATTCCTTCCCGGTTGAGAGGGCGATGGACTGTGTGTATAAAATTAGATGCAACGATTGCACCAAGATCTACACAATACTAATTGCCAGGGAAACGCAGATCAAAACTGGCGAGCAGAAAAGGAGGATCAACAAACCACCAAGGAATGCGTAAGAATACCAAGCGTTGGTCAACGACTCAGTGATGGCGGTACATGCCTTAGACACGAAACACAGAATAGATTTGCAGACTGTGGATGCCTCAAGACCAGAACAGCGATTCCCACCAGAGCTGTTGATAGCCAACATGGGTGGAACTCGCGAAATCATCACAGCATTAATAGAATCGGGGGTGTGTGTTATATCAGCTGATTTGCCAATCTGAGGTATCTGATGCTGACCCGCTCCAGTGCCCAATGCCGGAGAAAAAAGACAGAACGGAACACAACAGCCATATTCCGAATGCGAGAGCATGAATGCGTGCGAGTGCGAATGTACAACGCTCTCAAGCTGTTTATTGGTTGGACACTGTCTGAACGCGGTCCAATACTGACGCACACGGTCTGGCTTTTGGTACGGGGCTGTGACGTGCTGTATATTGCGGGGGCGTTGTCTGACCTTGATCAACGCTGACTCGTGCTGTCTGGGTTTGATACAAGGCTGTGACGCGCTGCATTTTGAGGGGGTGTTGTCTGTCTGGTCAACATTTAGCGGAGCTGTGAGTCTCGGTAGATTTCGGGCATCCAGTGGCTGGTTTCAGGAAGCTGACCTTCCTGATAGTGTGGAGCTGGTGAGCGCATGGGGAGCGGGCTTGGATAGACCGAGTTTACAGGTGATTGTGTACGGTTGTCAGTAGCAAAGAAAAAGAGCGGAAATCCCAACTCGACCAAAGCATCAAAGACTCTCCCTCCCTTACACAACTATCGTTAGTACAAACTCACTCACACAAATGGACAAAAAGTGCGAACAATATTCAAGGGGAGTCTCCATGTGAACCGAAATAGACCGTAATCCATGTCTCCCCATCAGTCCTAATACTTGGTGACCTACGTTAACACAAAATCCCTCGGCCAACACCCAACACAGATTTAGCTTGACTTAGCTGATTGGTTCTCCCTCCTCCCTAAATCTCGACCAACCTCTTAGTCTGGTCACTTGGCCTGCCGAAACTTTTGTGTCAAAAGCGAAACTCTACCCAGCAATAAATCTACCGATTGTTCCGAAACTTTTCCGAAAAAGGAGAAGAGTTATCTTTTTCATTAGGAAGAAGTGGTCTGGAAAAAGTTTAGAGGCTGTGTTTATGAAGTTTACAGTGGGTAGCCGTATGACGTGGCCTTGCAATAATGCCGCCAAAACCTAACGTTTTTCACACCCGCGAGTGTTATTCTGTATGGAAGGGTTAGTATCCATTGCGAATCAATAAGGAACATCAGTGTGTATGAAGTTATAGGCGCTCTATTGGCATAACTTTGTGGAATTCTAAGATTTCCTCCCAACATAGCTACTTGGTTTGAGGCGTCCGTACACCCTCAACCGTTATCGGGATGTCTGAAATGTAGGTCAACAGCTGATTGGCTCACACAGGACATACATAAACTTAGAATCGGCTACACTTCCGGGTTCGAGAGTGAAGACATCTAGGATATTTTCATCCCGCGTGTAACCTTGACAAGCTGTTTCTTATTGGCTGAATTGTGGGTTGGCAAGTGGTTGGATCGATTGGCAACGCCTGTACACGACTGGACAGGAAACTTTAAACTGCAGGTTTGTATTCACTCGGACATGGCTTCGCTGTCATTCGTGTGTGAGACTTATTATTCACAAATGTAATCAACTGATAGGTAAGTTTCTCCCCAACCTTATCGCCATCTATTTCGTTGTCGAATACGCATTGATTTCAGGCCAGTTGAGTGGAAAAACTATACATTGAAATGCTCCATCTGGTAGCTTTTCAACACCACAGTTATGTCGTTAGCCTACTTTTAAAGGCACCATACAATTAGTTGGAATTCCATTGGATGTGATTTGGCCATACTGACCAACTTACGACACAGACAGCTTTGTGTAACAATCAGCATTCATCAAGACCCCTAATGTGTAGTGAATAAACGGGTATATGATTGCAAAACCATCACCACACTGCTGGAAATCACCGTTAGGATATACAGGTCTTCCTGATAGGGACTTTCTTCTTCGGTGAAGGGAATAGCACGGAAACCGTACAGTTTACCGCGTTTAGTCATTCAAGCACAACTGAATTTCGTGTGTATCACTACTATTTCTCTGATAAATATGGGAATTTCAGTCCATCACTTCCGAATATTTCATTCACCTCTAGCTTAAGTGATTGTTGACTCTGATGAGCCCGCATAACCCTGGACACGCTTACTGTCTGGACCAGCAGGAGTGAACAAGATCTAAGTAGGAGCAACAAAGTGGGGATCAACAATGATGAACATACACTCATTTGCAAATCAATTTGGCTTTCACGAGAGACTCAACTGAATCTCTCGTTTATGATGTTCTGCAACTGAAAGTGCTGCACACAGGCCGCCTCATGTTTCAGTTGGCACGATATGCGAGATATCGCAGTA
>NW_008751691.1:1645223-1676837 GCF_000715545.1 Opisthorchis viverrini | reverse complement strand
AAATCAATTTGGTTTTCACGAGAGGCTCAACTGAGCCTCTGTGCCTACCTGATGAGCCCCAACAAGGGCGAAACCGGTCGTGGGCTGTCGAAGAGTTTTCAGCAACCTTGTGAGTAGTTTCCCTTATGAAAATGATGAACATATTTTGATAACGAGAATGATAAAGTATCGCAAAATTAAGAATTATTATCCTACTAATTGCTTCACCCACTTTTTAATTCTCTTGGACACCCAGGCGCACCGAAACAATGACTGAGCTTATCGATTCCGTCCCAAATAGGTGTTGGTCCTGTTGGTTAAACTGGACACAGTATTAAAATTCCAAGCTGCGATCCCCCAACACGGTGCAACTGAAAGGAGCGCGCTCCAAGGAATAGATTGCAATAATTTGGTCGCATTTCAAGAAGTAGACTGCCTCTCAAGGCCTATATTTCCAAGGAGCTAACGGCCTACTCGCTCAGGTTGAGGAACATGTTTGTTTATATTACATCTCATACTCAAAACACTAACTTTGGCTGTTCAACGAAGAGGACATCTAGGGTATCCATTCTGGAACCGTTGATTTGAACGCCAATAGTGTCGCGTTTGCTGCAGTTTAGTTAGTTCCACAGCACATTTTGAAGTGACTTTGACGTTGTATTTACTGGTGCTAGGCGTCAGTGTCCTGTGGTGTATAGATTTTGGGGTCACTTATGCTCATATAGAGGCCCGCCACGGTGCAATTCAGATTATTCTGTTTGATGACGGGTTATTCCACAGTCCTACGTTCGCAGGCAGATTTGAACTATGTCACAATCAGCACTGTGTGAGATTGCTGCAAAGATATAACCTTTTCCATCCCTGCGGCGCACATCAAATGTAATTCCAGCGGCATTAGGTGTCGCTGAAGAATTGATATCTGGTTCTAGAGATTGGGGACTTTAGACTGCGGGTGGGTTTTTGTCTTTTGAAGTATTCTCTGGCGGGTTGTGTAGAATTAATAGAGGGACTGAACCATTTATCAAGAATGGAAGGTGAGCAGCAAACCGCTCTAAAACTCACTACTATTGAAGCGATAGCGTACGTTTAATGCATTCTGCACCGCTTGGTTGCGAATCATTGTCTTATTTACCAAGATCACCTGCAAGTACGTTATATTTGCTGACAGACCGACTGCTGGCAGAGATCGTGACTTGTTTTCCTGTTGCCCATTTCCCATGGTCTAATCATCCCATCTTGAGTCAAGTGGACTAAAAAAAACTATTTATGCATCATCGTTCGTACCATTTGACATTCGCCTTAGATATGTGCGAAGAGCATCATAGAGGATGTGCCCTGAAAAGAGGCAGCGCTTCCAAGCAGCGTGAAGTGTTTCGGCCGATCCCGAAGCCGCGCGTTCTCCAAGAGCATTTTAGTGGGATCATGTCATAAACTGAGGTTGCGGATGCCTGCTTTGAAGAGTTGTTACACTCATCTGCATAGTAGATGGTTTCGAAGGGGTGGGACTCACCTGGAACCCAGCTGAATCTTTGGTTTGTGATGTTCTTCTTCAACAGAGTGTGCTGCACCAGGCCGCCTCATGTTTCACCTAGCACGATATTCGAGATATCGTAATACGTTGTATAGACGTAGATGCAGAAGAGTATATGAGTTAAAGTTTTACCTGGCTTGAGTTTGAGCTTTACATATGATGGACGAAAACTCTGGGACCTCACATACTTGATGAACCACAAAAGAGTGAAACCGTTCGTGGGCTGCGAGGAGTTTTCAGCAACCTTATGAGTAGTGTAATACGACTATTCTGTTATTCATCTAGACACAAACCGAACTAGACACCATATTTTTTCCGTCCTTTGAATAGCATGTTCCACTTTCTGGTCAGATGCGAGCAGCATGTCTGTTAGCCTTCCAAGCGTGTATGTATTTCAACTGGGATGTGGCTCAATTCCCATGTGCCTCGATTATTCAGCTTCCTGTCTCCGCGTTAATCTGCGCAGAACCAGATTGACGACAGCATTACCAGGCAAATATTTCGATGGATGTTTATTTTCCACCACCAGCTTTCCATGAAGATGACTCAGCAGGAAACCATCAGACACACGTAAATTAGTGATGAAAATTGAGCACATTTTCACGAAAAGTCGTTTATATCTTTGTAATGTACTACTCATAAGGTTGCTGAAAATCCGTCGACAGCCCACGACTGGTTTCGCCCTTTTTGGGGCTCATTAGGTAGGCGCAGTTCCCAGGTTCCCGTCAACGTTATGTCCTACTTGAAACCAAATTGTACGAAAAGTCACTTACTTTATTAGTTGAGTTCGTTTAGCATCTGATCACGGTCAGTTACTTTTTCCTAACTATGACGCTCCTCGAGCTTCATAGGAGAAATGTCAAGCAGCGAGGCTTCGCGAGAACCCGGTAAAAACTCCAGGCAATGGTCACGAGTTAGTCAGTTACGGGAGGGCAGTCCGCTATGCGTTCCGTTCTTAGTTGTTGGATACCTACAGTAAGATTCTATCATTTGATGTCCAGACTCGAATTGGACACACTTTATCTGATTGTCATCCGGCTACTGACCATCTTTCTACGGTGTCTTCCCACTGAGCTTCAGTTACAACAAAACGCCGAGTACAGTGTCTGTCCAGGGTACGTGAATGCTACAGCTCACTGGATCTCTCTAACACTCCAACTTCAAGGATTCCTTGTTACACAAGAATGCACACAAACATGTATGTCGAGTGAAAAACCGAATGATGGGGGCACAATAATGTTTCGACCAAACAGCTTCGATCATTTTCGGAAGTACAGCTAGGACGTTGTAAATTAACCGCCCTTGAAACTCATGTGACGTGGTTCTGTTTGGGAAACGTGTAATTCAAAACTGAGATCAATTGGAAAGTAGACGGCAACTCGGGTATCAGCAATCGCCTGAAGCACCTGGTAGCATTGCCTTGGCATACCCTTACTACCGCAATATAGCGTTGAATAGTACCCGTCACTGTCAGATACCTCCCCAAGTCCTTGAGCGAACGATCGGCTAAACTCTATGCGCCTACCGGTGATTGGCAAACTTTATTCTTTTCAGTGGGTAATAGTGTATCTAATGCGTGCACGTGCCAACACAAGTTGGCATGTCACATGCCTCTTCACTGTTTGTCTGGGTTTGTCAAAATGCCCATTCGACCTTGAAAACAAGCCATATGATCAGTCCATGCAAATGTTCGGCAACAATATCACCTCGGAAGCTGCAGACCGTGTATTTTTTGTTGATTTAAAGTACAAATCCGTCCATCTAGTCACGTCTGTTTGATGCCAGCACAAATAGATGATCGCAAATGTCAAACGGCAGATGTTTCTGAGTGCTAGTGCACGGCTTACGGCACGCCACGAATGCTGATATCCCATTTGCCAGTTTGCTGCCTGTAACATCTAAGATACGCCATGAAAAAATGCACGGAGTTCACCCAAACACACGCACACACGCACCTATTCCAGACCGCAGACATTTTCCACACCCCACGAGCGGATTCTGTTCAAATTTTCATACATTTAAACTGGTTTGTGCGCGTACGCTGAGGCTCTGAGCTAAAACAACCCGGAAAAAGGTCAGTCCGTTGAACCAGTTGGCTGCTGGCATCCTGATTTCGAGGTCTTCATCGACCGCCTAGCCCTGCGCTGTCCTTGTACACTTCTGCAAACCCTGGCGAACGACAGTTTTGAACACACTCAGATTGTACATCAGTCCCCCTCTCAAACCTTCTCTCGTACTCGGCCACTAATAGCAAATAAAAAGAAAACGTTATGATCTGGAAGTTCATAATTTTGAATCGCCCGTGATCTATTGCATGCAATAACTCATTTTATCGGCCACGATTTCATCAAACTGCCAGAAATGTGGCGCCATCGGTGACCATAAACCCATTGTACGAGAAGAGAGCCCTTGTGGGTAGCGAACTGCGTCAACTTCTGCACCATTCTGGCAATTTTGTGATAGTTTTGTCCCCTGGTCATTCATGAATTACACGAGTATCGAACATTTTTGTCTATCGCTTTCGAATAGAGCTCTTTTTCATCTTGAGAGTTAAGAAAAGGGATAAATTAAACGTCGGGGAGAAGGCATTCTTCCTTTCGGCATTCTATCCCTTGAAGCAGATCTACTAGGTGCTTCATTTCACTGTTGAGATCCGGTTTACTGTGCACGCATACTCTTCCTTAAATCTTTCATCAACGTGGCCTCGGAAATTTGACCTTGAGCGTTATGCCAACGATTGCTTCTCCAATTTTGATTTACTGGTCTGTCAAATTTGCCTATAAACTGATACACCCATGAAGATAAAGTTTACTTCATTGTCTCAGACCACAACAACTGTTGCATTTGTTACACGCTTTGCCCAAATCAGGTGATCCCGCCAGACCACACACTTTGCAGCAGACTGCACGCACACACTGTTGTGGAGTTCGTTTCGACGTATAGTTCTGGTCACTTGTGACACCAACTGGTGAAGTATGGATGGCAGGCAGGGAACCACTTTGACCAGTACTCAAAAGTAGAGAAAGAGACAATATCAGGTTCCGTTTGTTTGGAAATACGAAAATAGATGGTTAAGTGCGTTTTACTGGACGAACCGTCGCGAAAAGTACGTTAGGGCTTCAAGAAATACACTTGTAAGAACCGGACGACTATGGGACCTCACAGGACGATTGCGGCTATTAGATTATACGCAGTGGTCAATGGGAGCAGTCAGACGTGGGCAGCAGATGATGTACTGAGGACTGACAGGAACTGGTTCTACGGAAAAGCGGTTTAGTAAGTATCATTAATTAAGCAAACGTACAATCAATAATGACGAAATCAGCAGGAGCGGAAAATAGTCACTTACGCAGCAGGGATTTCTGGAAGCAAAAGCAAGTAAGCACTAAACGATGTGCAAACATGCATATAGGGGCAGTCTGACAGTGTGACTTGGCCGTATAGAAAGATAACGGCACAGGAGTCAGTACGTTCGGGATGTGAGGGACTGTCCTTTAGTCGGCGGCGCGACGCGGCAGCTCGTGTCACGCGACAAGTCAGATCATGCGGTTTTGTCCATTTAAAACAAATCTCGCCAAAGACTATCTAACAGGTGCGGTACATGGGTAATGCAAAATAAGGGGGCGCCTTGGGCGCCAGATT
The DNA here is from genome assembly GCF_000715545.1 of Opisthorchis viverrini. Taxonomy (NCBI): domain Eukaryota; kingdom Metazoa; phylum Platyhelminthes; class Trematoda; order Opisthorchiida; family Opisthorchiidae; genus Opisthorchis; species Opisthorchis viverrini. The sequence continues at coordinate 1,671,685 of NW_008751691.1, read as the reverse complement.
GGTGTAGTGGATGGCGCGTTCGCCTCTACAACACTCATTTGCAAATCAATTTAGTTTTCACGAGACAATCAACTGAATCTCTCGTTTATGATATGACGTTTGGGCTTGGGTATTTCGGAAGTCTTAGGTATCATGAAAGGTCCAGCAGTTCAGTGGCAGCGCTGACCAGGACATCTAGATAGTAAGGCTCTGTTCATATGCCTGCAGTACTGATTTAGGTTTGACAATACTCGCGGCGACGTTGTGTTATGTTCCATATGGGTCCGCTGACTAGCTGCGACCGTGCTAAGGAAATTAATTATCTGTTCAGAGTGCTGGACGAAGTCATTGCTAACTTGACGCACATGTTTGGTTGACCATTGTACATTTTTGTGACTGGTACCCCCGGTGGATTTTAATTAGATTTGATTTAACATTCAAGAACGAACTGACATAACCATCCAAATTGCGAAGTGATGAAAAACTGTGGTTTTTGCCGCCGAACACTGACCTATTCAGAACTCTGTTCGATCTTGCAGTGGGTTTTAGCTCATGTGGATGAAAATGGCTTGCTGTAAACGGCTGTATTCGTTCTTGGGGAAACTTCGGGAATTTCCTACATATTCGAATGAAATGCTAACAATCATATGTAACATAGTAAAGCTGCTATTCGACGAAGTAAGACTATGCAGTTATTGAAAGCTACAAGAGAGTTTGCACTTTTCATCGAGGCTTCAAAATACTTCAAAAACCTGTGGAAAAACTCGGATATACAATATCACCCCACTGTTATTCTTTTTGAACAAACTAACACTATTTTATCGAACAGAAATCCATTGTGCTTGAAAATTATTCAGTTCGGGGTCAGCTCAGTGGGAAATCCCGAATAAAGCAAACCCAGGTTTCGAATCAAGATTCCGCTTTGTGCCAGGTGAAGTGAATTCATGCAGGAAATTCAAAGCACAGTCTTGTTACTGCTTTTCAGCGCCGTACACTCCACGATTCTCTGGGAGAATTTTGAATCCTTCTAGTCCAGCTAACAGTTTGAACAGTTGTTGTGACTTGGTGGACGATCGTGCAACTCTGCATCCGTCCCTTGGCTTCCTGCTCCACCCACTATAGTATATCAAAAGGCACGGCAGCTCTACACAGCCCTTTATGGAGGCCAAGGAAAATTAGTACAACTGTATTTATAGGGTAGTCACAGGGTGTTCGGCAAGGTCGTGCCAGAATGTCCGTGAGGGGGCGAGAAGCGTCGGGTCAAAGGTGCTTGACTCGGATTGGCTGGCATTCTGACCAATCAGGACATGTCTTCGTTTGGCCCTTGTCCTGCACGTGACATATCCGTCCAAATGATGTGGTGTTCGGTTATTAGGGACGGCTGGCCTCCGTACAACAGTGTACTGTTCAGTTCTGGATTGCCAATTAGTAATAGAATTGATTGACTTTGAAGGTGATCCTTTCATCTTCTGACGTCACGTGGTAAGGCGCTGACTGGATCCTCAAATGACAGTTCCTCAGTCTGAGGATTACTCCTATTTTTCAGATAATAAACCGGTTTCGGAAACTTCAAGTATAAGGTTGACAGAAGGTACCATAAAGTGAACTGAATTTTTGCATTACATCAAGATGAAGTCAATGCATTCACTCATTATTTCCCCATTTACAGCATTTCACTGGATTCCATAGAGGATGACTACCAGCGGAACCGCGATACCTGGTCTGGCGTTCTACGACGCACTCGTGAACAATTCTTTGGTCGAGTTAAAACGATGTGTTGAGCTCCACAAAATCGATTTGAATGCGCGATTAAGCCACGTGAGTTATTGCTTATTCCGAACATTACATATTTGCACAAAATTAATAAAGCATGGTTCCAATCTATTTCCTATTGTTGCTAAGCGATGTGATCGGGCAAACGACAGCGGTAAACACGACCGAACTGTTCTGTCAAACAACTGTAGTGTTCAAAAACTCCCGGATTATTTTCTTTCATCCTATGTATTGGAAGATATGTGCCTAGCTCTGGTCCATTAGTGATACGTTTGTTATTGTGCTAATTAGCACCGACAAGTTAGTTTCCCTCATATAGACGTAATATACTACTCATGAGGTTGCTGAAAACGCTTCGACAGCCCTTCTTGGGGCTCATCAGGTTAGCGCACATCCAGTTGCTTGAACACATCATAAACGAGCGATTCGTCTGGGTTCCAGGTGGGTCTCCCGCAAAACCAAACTGGTTTGCGAATGAGTGTATTTCGCTAGTTGTCATCATTTTACTCGGTAAAGATGTCCCACCCTTGTAAAAGTTACGGGGGCACCGTCATAGATATGAGTGCATCACATCGATTCTTGAGATCCCAGTCAATTAAAATGCAAAAAGCTGTGATAAAGACGTTGATCATCGGAGTGAAGTGGATCTGCATTGGTGATAGTTCTAAACCTAGCAAAGTGCGTGGGATCGAAAGATGCCCCTCGATAATATTCTGACTAAAGCGGGGCAGTCATCAGCAGTCATACAACCGACTTCGTGCTGTCTTATTTGGTCTGATGCATCCAGGGAGAAAACAAAAAACACTGCTCACATTTAATGCCCATAAGCTAGAACTGATTGGTCCAGGGCCTAGGTATACAATAACTCATTCGAATTGTTCAGCTGTAGCACCCTTTTGGTGCCTTGCTGCCATGCCACCAGAGGGAGGCACGAGGGCTAGGATAGTGCTGAGTCACCCAAGCCCAGACGGCAGTCGAGAGGCGGAGGTCGGGTTCGAACCACGAACCTTCCGGTCAGTAAATTCGCGCTCTAACCACTGAGCAACCTCGACCTATACTTTCCTGTAGGTCTTCCGTGCTGAAAAGATAGCTATTCACTCTCGACGCAGCGGTGTACAACAAAGTGGCTGGAAAACAACCATTTCCTATTTGATTAGATTCACAATGTCGGGCACAAACACACACGTTAGTTTCAGTTCATTCTCCGTCTATGCAGCTAACCAATCAAACAACAGCTGGGATGGTTGACTCCACGGGCCAGCAAAGCAAGTTGACTGTCGTTACATTTATAAATAGGTTTTGATTGTCAGTTTACGATGTGAGCGCTGCTCCTGAAGCGGTGTTAAAATCCTTCAAATATTCACCTACAGGTAGCTTGTTTGGATGCCATCTCTTGGTCTTACTTTTCGGTTTGCCAACATATCCACAACCAACGGCTACGGAACACTAGTCAGCCCAGGGGAAGGATAATCTCACTGGACTGTGAAACATCCTTCTGAGAATTCCTCACTCGAAGAGCCAGTCAATACGTGATCACGTGATATGGTAACGTGATTGAAGGACGAGTGGTGCTATGTCCTATCCAAATGAGAGCTAGTCACACTGCTGACCAGCCACTCGTCGCCACTGACCGGATGGTGGCAGGTTCGACTCTCTGATGGGCTGTGCACTGCTGATAATGCCCAAAAAGGATGAAACAGCTGTACAGTGCTTCTAGGCTTTTCTGCATAGATTTACTTCATTGATACAATCGAATCCTTATTGATTAAAGGTAAACGCTTCCGCCGTAGATACTCGCACCATCAAATGAAATGTTATTCGCAACGCTTTGAATATATTGTTTCAGAGTTCTGTTAACATCGACACATCTAGCCGTGACCCCACATTAGTCTTCAACATTCTACATTTATTTGTCTTCCTTTTGTTTTACTAAACAAACTACGGAAACTCTTCACGTTTTCTGGTGGACAGGTGTCAGAAATGTTCCTTCTATAAAGTCTCGACATCTGTATGTAAAACCCAACAACTTAAAAACGGACATTTTTTCAGCTTCCTGGATGAACTGTCTTACCTTACCTTTTTTTTAGTGAAACTTATGAATATTTTTGGACAGTTGTTCGAGAAAGAAACTACACAGGTGTGCCTGAAGGTCTTCTTCAAAACATTCAATTAGGCACCATGACTTTCTGTTTTGTATTTGAGTTCTCAAACTGTAGCAGACAGTTGCCTAGGTTACAAGGCAGTCCCGTTGGTCTCTTTGCACGCCTGACACAAGATGAGACCAAAATTTGTGGAATAGGGCTTCCAAATGAAAGACGTATGGAGGTCTGGATGTCCTTTTTTGTTGTAGTGCAGCGAGCAACCTGGGTTAAAGTGCGGATTCAGTAGATACAAAGGATGTTGAACATTGCTAATTTGCTCGCGTGCGAGCTGTATTTTGTTAACTAACGGACTACGTCTCTACAAGGTTTGCTAGCCGGAATTAGGCAAACAGGCTAACTAAGATACCTCTCAATGCAAATTTAATGTCACACAAAGGCCTTTACAGTAGTCGCAGAATCCTAAGACGGTGGAAATAAACAGACAGCAATAAACTTTGGTCATAAAACATCTACAAGGCGTTAAGCTAAACCCTCACGACGTTTTCCCATACTGATGCATCCAGCTAAAGTTTGCGCCCAGTGTTACATTCCCATTCACAGGAGTAAAATTCATTTCCTGAGCTGATTCCCCGGCAGGTACCACTAGGATAGAAATCCGAATGCCCATTCTATGATGCGGTATTGTTTTTTTGTAATATGTAAACGTAATAAACGAGAGCAAGATTTTTCATTTAGCATACTACTCATAACGTCGCTGAAAGCTCCAACGGTTCGGTTTTAGCATTCTTTCAGCCTTCTGAGAGAGGTACAGGGAACAGCCTATGTATTTGATGAATGGTCTATACTGGGAACAATATGGAAATTGGGGGAAAGGGAATATGAAAGTCCCAGAAATGTGTTCGAGTCGGCCGTGGAAATCATCATCATTGTCAGCTGTAAGAACCACGTACTCGTCGTACAGTAGTTGTAGCTGCCGCAGTTTCGTTCACCGATGATTTGGGGAGAGGGGGAGGTAGCTGCGCATTGCAGGTGCATAAATCTAGCACTGTCCGTGGGCTGTCAAGTGAAGGGGGGTTGGAAGAGGAGCTATGCATTGAAGGCAACAGCTTAGATGCACGAGCGCCATTGAGGGCGCGACTGGGCCATGTCTGACAATGTCATCATCATCATCATCGACAGCATGACATCAGTGTTCAACACCGATGCTTCACTGCCGCATCTGACAATGTCTCTAACCGTTGATGTGGCCCGTATCCGAGTCCCCATCCACGAAGACGGCAATGACCAGCGCAGCTGAGTTTGCTGGTAATGGCTTTCACACTTCGCTGCCAAGTCATCGTTTGACCTTCCCTGGCTCATTTCCACCCTTCACGTGGTTGTGCGAAAAGAGCCCTTCGAGGAAGTCGGTCGACTGGCATACGCAGCACGTGGCCAAGCCAACGCAACCTGTGCAGTGTGACCAGTTCATCAATCGAGGGTGAGTTATTTCTCCCGAATACCATTCGACGTACTTCAGCATTGCTGATCCTGTGTTCCCACCAGATTCAGGCAATGCTCCCAAGACATCGATGGCCGTGGAAATAGATCGAAATGGATGTTAGGCGTGGACAGTAGGCAAATGGCTGTGATCTATGGGTGGTGTATAATCACTGCTAACATTCCACTATAGACACACAGATTAACTTCCAAACATTCAGCAATCTTCACAGCCTCTGCTTAGCACAGGAGTGAAGTCAATTCTGGGACAACGCTGAAAAGCTTCGCTTTAAGTTTCGACTCTACAAGACTTGGAATACTGGGAGAGTTTATCGTTCTGGCGTCAAAAGTTTCTTGTTGACGATGAATTCAATGATGCGTCGGTCTGGCGGCTTTATCAATAGAGCTGATCAGTCCCCGTAGAGGGAGGATGCGCCACGAATACGGACGGCTGAAGATCGAAATATGGGGCCGGTCAAGTCAGTCGGTTTGTTTGCGCATGATAGCGCAACCCATGTTTGATAGAGTGTATAGTCAGTTTCTTGGAGAGCCACGCTCACGTGGGTGAGCACAGCACATGACATTCCCATTTCGCTCGATAATCCGGATACATTTTGTCGCAACTATTCGAGAGTGCATACTGCAATATCTGAATGCAAATAGAAGAAACATAGGCAAATCAAGTTGTTATTCAAAAAATTTAAGGTTGGTTTTTCACTGTTATTGCCAGCACTTCCTGACAAGTAACATTTATCGAACGCTGCTGCATTCCTACTCGACTTGTGCCTCCGTGCACATGACGAACGGTTTCCACGCTTTTAACCTTGAGCTGTCAGACAGAGACGTAACTAACAGATCGACCCAGAGAGGGACAGCCAGGCGCCGTTGTCCATCTTTGTTATTTCTGGCTGGGTGGCTGTGCACCAACACGTTCGTAAACTGATAAACATGCTGGATATATCGGACAATGAATGGTGCATTTTGACCAAGGGTGTTGGAATACCGCTTCACATATACAGAGAAGACAAACCTGGCTTCGCTATAGGTTCATGACATTTGTTAGGTGTTGCTTTACCAGTTCTCTGACATTATCAACCTCCAATGGTAAATAGATTAATAAGTTGACCTTAAGCGTGGGGTCTTGTGGTCTTTTTTTCGAACAGAGAATACTAAGCTTCTTCAGTGTTCGTAGGTAACCGACAGGGTAAAAAAGCTGGTCCGTGTAGATTCGTTTAGCGTCTTGTTGTAAGTCAGCAGAACAGATTCATCGTCTCAAAGTGTTTCCTAACTAGGCCACGCTTATAGCTGATTTGCACAGAACTTTTGCTTTCATAATGGATAAGACTGTGTACTGATCCATCATCTAGACGATATAATCGGATACCCATGAGAACGATACTGTTGTTACTTTTGTGTTCGAAGCTGGTCTTGGCAGAGTTAGATGTATGCGGCCCCGGGATTTTGCCCCATATAACTTGCAGGCCACTGTAGCTTCCGACTAAGTTGCGACTAAAACGCATAAACAGAGTCCCATAATCGTTTTTTGTGCCTCGAAATTGTAAAATGAGGAAGTCATCATGGGAGGATCCTCGGTCTCATCTGGTTGCGACATTCTTACTGTTGTATCGTGGCTGGCCGTCTGGTGGTTACGCCTGCACTGAGCCTGCCGGACTACGCAATAAGAAGATGGAGAACTCCGGACACCGCTGTATTGTCAGGACAAAACATACTGAGCTTCTGCGTGAATAAATACGATGACTAAATGGCCAAATATGGTCGTTCACTTGTTCGTTCCGTACAGCCAATGGCGGTGTTCCGGTAGCGAACACTTTCAGCCCCACTCCGCTGGTCTCATTTCGCTAAGCCGTATTTGGTTAGCTCCGCCAACGCATCTTCTTTCCGGACGTGTCGTACCGATGATGACCTTGGGAATGCGTCACTCTCTGCACATGTACGGTTTCCATGTCTGGGCGCGTCCTGACAAAAACAAATGACTGATTTAATTCATCATTGCTACCCACAGAAGACTTAATGCGTTCTAGCTGGCACAAAATCGGATTACAGCCATGTCGCGACTTGAGTAGAAAAGTATATATTTCTAGCTTATTGACGACAGCCTTACCTCAAGTCAATCTTCCCGTTTATTTCACTGAAGGCTAGAAACTGTCGAAAGAGGTCAAGAAGGTAGGGAAAAGTCGCTTTGGTTACCTTGCATTTCAGATGACGATATGATTGATAAAGAGCTTTTCGGTGTAAACACACCAAGGCCTTGTCCGACCATCAAACTGCTCTAGCTGGAGAATTCGTCCAATCAGTGCCAACCTATGCTAAAAAGCTGAAAAGCGCTGTAGAACTGTTTCGTCCGTATTGTGACGAGTGAAACCTTCGTTTGAGAAGTCGTCACTTGGGGAGCCACTCAACGCGTGTGACCACGTGATGTTCATCACGTGATCGAAGGATGAGCGGCGCTATATCCTGTCTAATTGCGAGTTAATCACACTGCTGATCAGCCGCCCATGGCCAAAGGGTTAAGTGTTCGAACTACTAGCCAGGTCGCGGGTTTCGTGAGATGCGCACTGCTGATGATTTCCAATAAGGATGAAACAGCTGTACAGTGCTTCTCGGCTTTTCAGCATAGACTGGCTTCACTTACAAGACGAAATCTCCACAGAACTCCCTTCATCTGAAGACTGCATGGTCCCAATCGGTTGGTATGGTTACCGGATGTCACTAACAATAGAATTAGTATCGTTGTAATACAGGTAGAAACTTTACAACCATACCGGAGAACATTTTGAACTGTAATGACAATATATTATTGTCATCCTTCTAATGAAAACCAGACAAATACTTTTTGGTGAATTATTGCCTTGCGTAACGCTAAATTCAAAGAATCGCTGACCAGTAATCATCGCACCGAGTTATTCTTAAATTCATCCTCCTTTCAGGTACGGAAACGAAACCACACCGATTTGTGTCCTGTACATTTGGTCGCCTACAAGGGATACTTTGCCATGTTGCACTATCTCATTCAAAACGGAATCAATGTACACCAGCCGACCTTGACCCTTCAACGTCGAGCGGTGCACTTTGCTGCGTTGCGTCATCAAGTCTCATGTTTGCAGATGTTGGTGAGTTTCTCTCTAGAAAGAAGAATAATTCTACAGGAACACTTGCATCTTTCATTTCACATCCTTCTGCTTAGTATTTTGCCACCGATTGAACTACCCGATTCCTTCAGTAAAAGATGTAACGTGGGATTTCAACGTTTACTGTTCAAGGAATGCGTAAACATGCTCAAATTTGGCTGTCTAGCAGCGTGGTTAACTTAAGCGTTGTCCCTGGTCGAGGCGCTGTAGTGCCTTTTGAGAATACGTCACTGAATGGTGGTTCATTTGGATGTCCTTAGTTGCAATCATGATCGGATCTATATCCTGGATCGATACAGCGCCAGAAATGAAACATCCGTTTCCAGGATGGATAGAACCCAGATTGATCAGAACAAAACGTAGGGATGATAAGTCTGTAAAAGACCGCGGAAATGAGCAACGAAAACAGTATGGTTGGGAAACAAAATCTCAAAGCTTTTCGCTTTCGACCTTCCACAACGCATGCAGGCTTTTCAGACCAACCATGGGCTTGGTAGGCGTTGGTTATAGATGGACGCTTAGTTCTTAGGAAAAACTTCCCCCGGTGCTCAGTGATCAGAAGGTCTGCACGCCTGCGGTCTCCTCGAAAACGCTCCAAATATCTCCTCTAGAGTAGAGCCTGTAAACAAGCTAAACGTTCGGAACAGATCACGATCTTTTCGTCACCTTCTGTGGTAAGTGCGCGCTGTGGCTCATCACAAGCTTTTGGTCGGGGGTACTTTCATGCCCGGAGATACATGGGAGCGACTACTGTAGTTGGACAGTCAGAAATCGGTCTTAGTTGATAACTACCGATTTATACCGACTGGTTGTCCTTACGACTGATGCAACTTTAATATTCCGTTAATCCGAAAGTAGAAAAGCACCACTGTACCAGCCACTCAGACCAGTTTCACTCATCTGGTCATCTCATGACAACAATGCGAAAATCAATAACCTAACTTTGAAATTCGTCCAACTACGGTGCTGTTGCAGCTGACCAATGCATCGCATTTAGTATGCCGAGAAACCGTTAATGATGTGGTCCGCGAAAAGAGAAATCACGTGTTTCGCACATGTATTATTTATTGATAAAGGGCAACAGACCTATTCGATTAATATCAGTTTGCGGAAAGTCGATATTGTGACCGTGAATAACGCTCACGTTTCCTAATGCACTACTCATGAGGTTGTCTGGAAACAACACAAGCGAGAGATTCAGCTGGGTTCCAGATGAGTCTCTGGCAAAATCAAATTTGTTTTCGAATGGGTGTATTTCGCTTACGTTTGCTATACATTACGAGAGAGGGGTACTTGATGCCAGCAGTGGTTTAGAATAATCGCGCCAAAGCTATGGAACAATTTTTCAAGCAGGATCGATCCGAAAGTCAATTCTACAGACCCCACAACTTTTCACAAGTCACAGTCACCATCACCAAAAGTTGTTTGCTTCATAACACAATCGCCGTGTACTCAAATTTCTGCTAAGAATTAGGAATATTCGTCTGCCTCATCAATGGTACATTGGAAATTTTGACACAACTACAGTAATGTCACCAACCACTGTGTTGGTTTGCCTACGGCCATGGTGTCGTGTTTCGCTTTAGTCGGATTAATTATGCGTTGGAAGTCAGACCAGTTTTTGAGTGGAAAAACTCCAAAAATAGGCGAGTCATTTCAGGGCTTAGTTCACGTGATATGAGCAAGTGTGCTTCGTGGAATTAGTTAGTTAGTTAATTAGTTAGAAAAACTGTCCTACTTAGTATGTCCAAGTAATATTGTGATGCGGCGTTGTGCCAAAATATTGTCCTCCGAACCTATCGATCTTTTAGTATGTACTTTATTTGATGCGTAACGCAGCGAGGAATGACTCTCCGCTTATTATCAACCCGAATGGTTTGTATTAGACCGGGTAAGCCAAGACTTTTAACAACTCGTCTCGGAAATTTCACATCTACGTCTTTCCGGACTACACCGAAGCTACATTTGGTAATGATATAATCGAGCATCCAATACCATGCAGTACGGCTTCTAGTGAAGAAACAATAAAATTCTCGTCTACATTCAGTTATTGCTTGCAAGTTGACTTGAATTGTCCCGAAGCCACACTCAAAGATGGCTCAGATCACCTTGCCTTGCGGAGTAGTATTCATACAGAGACCTCTCCCGGCAAAACCCTTTGTGTTTTTCTTCAGCGAACAGATCAACAGCCACCTGATCAATTACCATATTATATATATATATATATTATTAGATATATCTTTATTATTATATAAGTGTTTCTAGTGAGTACCGTTCACCTAACTCGAAATCGACTTCACCTGGGGTCGAATGCCAATAAAAGACGGTCATACTGACAGTCCCATGAAAGTGGATTCACTTCCCTTAGAATGAAACAGCATACATTATCTGCTTCCACCCTTGAGTCACACAAATTCCGATCGTGACCAAAGCTTGTTGAATGAACGGATAGTATGGGTTATCACCCAACTTAGAACACGACGCGCAAGCAAACGCAGAAACGCGTGCTCATTTAGTGATCAAGCCGTTGTCCGATGTGAGCGCGTCGTCAAAATTCCTAGTGTTAACCTCGTTTACACCACACATATAAAAGTACCTGACTGTATCGATACCTGGGTTTCACTGGCAAACTGATCCAAGTAACGCTTTACATGAAGGGTTATGGTAAGTGAACCGGCCTATCGAAATTCCTCACTTTCAAAAAAAGGTCAAACAAACAGTTATTCTTATATGAAGGCAGTTTGGTGTTACAGGTAGTCTGGGATGACTGGATGTGAGTCAAAAAGTTCGGCAGATTTTTTCGACTGCCCAAACAATCGATTCCCTTTGGGACGAAGGCTTTATAAAGAATACGTAATAAGAGTACTAATAATAGTGGTTCAGCTGTAACACCCTCTCGGTGCCCAGCTGCCACGCCACATGAAGAAATCACGAGGGCTGAGGGACTGTCAGGTCGCCCGAGCGTAGACATGGGGTTGGGTTCGAACCACAGGATTCTCCGTTTTTATTCATAGTCACACCACTCTCGTTTGAACGGTCGTGCTCCTGTTCTGGCGTAATTAGTCCGGTGAGTCCGTACCAAGGGGAAGCACTGGGCTCAAGTTTCACTCTTATTAGAGCTCATCAGCAGTGCATATCTAATGGCCGTGCCCGGATCGGAACCCTGGACATCTGACATGCGAGGCGAGCGTGTAACCATTACTCCACCGACGCACGTTGGACGCATCTGAATTATCACGTCTGAACAGGCGAACGTGTTCACACTTGAGCGATGCGATTGGTGTGCCCGACTCATCGAACGACGACCCAGTAACTGTCCTGGTTGTGACGATCGATTGACCCGTCAATCAGGACTTCCCAGTCAGGTAGCGTGACAATGGGCGACGTCCTGGTTGCAGTTTTTGGGTTTTGCGGGATAGGTATTTTTTTGTTCATAGCCCCGCCACTCTCGTTTGAACGGTCGTTCTTCTGTTCTGACTTAAGGATTCAGGTGAGTCCACACCAAAGGGAAGCACTGGACTCGAGTTTCGTTGTTATTAGAGCTCATCAGCCGTGCATATCCAGCGGCCGCACCTTAACCACTGAGCTTCCTCGAGCTCATCACCACAAAATGAATAAAATATTGATATGATATCTGTCCGCCATAAAGTTTTGTTACTTTGGTATAATAGGATCACTTACTGAATTACGCTATTTTCCTTTATTTTTACGATTATGCTCAAAGTATTGAATCAGGGAGAAGCAAAAACGTCACTTTGATAAAAAAAACTGGTGAAAAGGTAACTAAAATGAGCTAACAGTATTTCTTAGTACCGCTACTCTGTCCTGAAACTCTGCCACGGTTTAGTGTTCGTGTGTATCGAAAAACGATTGTAATGGACACCAAAAGAATTTACATTTCCAACACTTTATTGCATTGTCTTTGATTAAATTAACTGGAGTTGATTCAATCTCGAAACCAACCGGTTTGGCCAATCACATTAGTGTGTGACACGGCAAGACAATCGCTCCTCTAGTTCACGTGACAGACCAACTATATGAAGGCAGTTTGGTGTTACAGGTAGTCTGGGATGACTGGATGTGAGTCAAAAAGTTCGGCAGATTTTTTCGACTGCCCAAACAATCGATTCCCTTTGGGACGAAGGCTTTATAAAGAATACGTAATAAGAGTACTAATAATAGTGGTTCAGCTGTAACACCCTCTCGGTGCCCAGCTGCCACGCCACATGAAGAAATCACGAGGGCTGAGGGACTGTCAGGTCGCCCGAGCGTAGACATGGGGTTGGGTTCGAACCACAGGATTCTCCGTTTTTATTCATAGTCACACCACTCTCGTTTGAACGGTCGTGCTCCTGTTCTGGCGTAATTATTCCGGTGAGTCCGTACCAAGGGGAAGCACTGGGCTCAAGTTTCACTCTTATTAGAGCTCATCAGCAGTGCATATCTAATGGCCGTGCCCGGATCGGAACCCTGGACATCTGACATGCGAGGCGAGCGTGTAACCATTACTCCACCGACGCACGTTGGACGCATCTGAATTATCACGTCTGAACAGGCGAACGTGTTCACACTTGAGCGATGCGATTGGTGTGCCCGACTCATCGAACGACGACCCAGTAACTGTCCTGGTTGTGACGATCGATTGACCCGTCAATCAGGACTTCCCAGTCAGGTAGCGTGACAATGGGCGACGTCCTGGTTGCAGTTTTTGGGTTTTGCGGGATAGGTATTTTTTTGTTCATAGCCCCGCCACTCTCGTTTGAACGGTCGTTCTTCTGTTCTGACTTAAGCATTCAGGTGAGTCCACACCAAAGGGAAGCACTGGACTCGAGTTTCGTTGTTATTAGAGCTCATCAGCCGTGCATATCCAGCGGCCGCACCTTAACCACTGAGCTTCCTCGAGCTCATCACCACAAAATGAATAAAATATTGATATGATATCTGTCCGCCATAAAGTTTTGTTACTTTGGTATAATAGGATCACTTACTGAATTACGCTATTTTCCTTTATTTTTACGATTATGCTCAAAGTATTGAATCAGGGAGAAGCAAAAACGTCACTTTGATAAAAAAAATCTGGTGAAAAGGTAACTAAAATGAGTTAACAGTATTTCTTAGTACCGCTACTCTGTCCTGAAACTCTGCCACGGTTTAGTGTTCGTGTGTATCGAAAAACGATTGTAATGGACACCAAAAGAATTTACATTTCCAACACTTTATTGCATTGTCTTTGATTAAATTAACTGGAGTTGATTCAATCTCGAAACCAACCGGTTTGGCCAATCACATTAGTGTGTGACACGGCAAGACAATCGCTCCTCTAGTTCACGTGACAGACCAACTCCACATCAGTTGTTGGACTGACTGATACACTGCAGTGTGATCGATATTTTCGCTCAATATAAAAAAGGAAGATAAATTAGAGCCCCCCACCCCCCACAGGTTCAAATGAGAGTACTTGAGACTGAATAGTACGGGTTCTTGCATTTGTTATACTCATACATGATAGTACCCGTCTGACCAAGCAGTAAGTTGTGTTATTTCCCTTACGTCCGCTCTCTAGAAATAACCAATCTTTTGTCATTCAGCCAGTGTACAAGCTCACTTGTCTCTCCTGTCGGTACTTTTGAAAAGAACAAAATTTTGGGGATCATTCTACGCTAAAACGCGCGTCATACAATACTACTCATATGAAGTTGTCTAATATAACCTACAAGTCCCAAATTTTGGAAAAAAGAGGGGAGGCTGCAGTGGTAACAGGGGCCATTCCTTGCTACTCCAGGTCCGTATTCCGAACTGAACGAAAACGATAATGACAGACCATATCAAATAACGCTTCTAGACAAAACGGTACATTGCCATCCGTGTCTGCCTACCCCAACGCGGTCTGTAGGAACGGTAGTAGCGTGCAACATGGCAGTGCAGCTCAAGAATTTCGGCGTCCTCGCACGAGGTCGCATTGAATGACAACAAAACTACCAAGACGGGCAGTTTTACGAGGGAAGTGCACCTTGGTTCCCACTTATGCTTTTTTGTTTCACTGATTTTATCCCAGCTCTCCCTTCGCAACAGACCTTCCTTTTTATACGTCTGTTATTCTACTCTCAGTTGAATGCCGGTGCTCAACTGGACGCTCGGGATACATTTGGTAACACGCCACTGCATTACGCCGCGGAAGATGGTGACGGAGCTCTACTCAGCCTACTACTCAACAATGGAGCAAGTGTGGATTCACAGGTAAGACTGGTTGAATGAAACGTTGATATTTCTTTCTCAAAGAGACTTAGCTTCACACGTTCATAGCCAGAATTTTTGTAGTCAGTGGCGCTTGCCTCAGTTACCGAAATAATTATGCGACAGCAATAGGTTGCCTTCGATTGATGTGTTAAGGGGCGTTTAAATGAATTCTCCGGGAGCAGAACGATAGTTCATGTGAATGAAGAGTTAGGAACACAAATTGCGCACACAGTAGCCCACTCAGTGAACCTACTAGCGAAGAAACATCAGTCTATCAATCAGGATTATTTTATTCCCTCGACGTGCCATTTGCATTGGGACTTACGTCTTCCAAACGTTCCACGGGCCACAAAACAGCATCGTAAAATAAACCTCCTTGGACTTTGATTTCACTGAGCAGAAACATGAGAAAGTTTCTGTTTAAGAAGTGGGAAAGAACATTTAACCGTCGGTAGGTAGATACTTTGGTTGATTCCCTCTAGTGATTAGCAGTGACTGGACGAAATTGACCGACTTTGGGTGAAACCTGAACGTAAACAGAGTCTTCGATAGACACCCGAATTCCTGCACTGAGCCTGCCGGACTACGCGAAAAGAAGGCAGGGGACTCGGGACACGGCTCTATCGTCAGGACAAAACATACTGAGCTTCTGCGTGAATATATACGATGACTAAATGGCCAAATATGGTCGTTCACTTGTTCGTTCCGTACAGCCAATGGCGGTGTTCCGGTAGCGAACACTTTCGGCCTCACTCCACTGGTCTTACGTTGCCAAGCCGTGTTTGGTGCGCTCCGCACCTGCTTTCCGGACGTGTCGCACCGATGGTGACCTTGGGGATGCGTCACTCTCTGCACATGTACTTTTTCCATGTCTGGGCTCGTCATGACAGTTACTGTGCCTCACTTTGTTGGTGTGATAGAATGTTCTCAGGATAGATACAAGCACTCGTCATCACTTACCAAAAACTTTTCAAACTTGATGAGTTTATGATACCTTCTAATCTAATGTGTGTGTGGCCCAGCGGCCCACTTCGGTGCTGAAGTTTGCGGAGGGTTGTGAAATAACAACGCATTTTCAAGCCACATGAGGGAAGAATAGTAACACAAATGTCTGAAATATGGAGTTCCCATGGAAAAGGCTGGTTGTTCCTCGAAGTATGTGTCTTTCACAGACCGTTTTTACCAGGTACATGTTACATACCTCCATATCGCACACTTTCCCTTCGTTTCCGACCTTCAGGATATAACAAACAAAACGCCGTTAATGAAGGCCGCACGAAGTGGAAAACTCTGGGCCGTGCGACGATTGATTGCTTTTGGGGCGAATGTCAATGTAAAGGATCGTAACGACGAGACCGCTTTGCATTTTGCCTGCAGGCAAGGTTCCACGGAAATCACAAGCATGCTGATCAAGGTTCGTTTGTCCCCTTTACCTAGCATATTAACGGTGAAACTGTTCGTCCGAGAGATGCCCATTGGGGTACACGTCATTTCTATCGCTGCTTACATGATACCTAATTGAATGTGTATGTTTTCAAAGAAATCAAGATCTAGTCATCTCGAATGTCTTATCCAAAATGGTGGGTAGCCTTGCGGACCGTCCCTGTGGAGAATATTGGCCGGTGTTCGACAGTCTGAAAACATGATATCAAGAGAGCCAATAACTAGGGTTATCTGCTTGAAGAGGAGTGGTACAGGTACTCTATTTTTTTCAGCTAACCAAAGTAGTTCTTTGCCGACTCTTTTGCTTTAAACATGGATAAATTTGAGGTTATTCGTAAAGATTAGGCAGGATAGGATAAAACATTGTTCAGTTATTGTTCCATCACATAATTCTGTTCTCGAGTCCAGCGATATCTTCCAGTACGGATTGGGTCCAACCTGGTGGCTAACTTGTTGTTGACAGTTGTTCCTGCTCAGCTGACAGAGTCGTCTCAGGGGAGTAACCTGAAACATTGAGCTGAAATTTCGGTGTTTGAGGCCACCGCAGGTCAAGTGGGTAGGCGGAATAGTGAATATGCCAGATAAGTGAAGGCCCCCCCTCTGGGACGACTGACAGAAAGTCACTGACCCAGGGAGAATAGGGTGCTGATGAACGTTCAAGTGATAAATACTTATGTCTGCTCCAGACGTGTCTACATTCTGAAGTCATTGGAACCATACTTAGAAATTTCTCCACTGGTTTGTCAGGCCATCCAGTCACATTACTCATATATGAACACGTTTGCCAGTATACAAGTGTAAAGTCAGATGTCTGTGGCTTGCGCTGGTGCGGTAGAGGTAACATGCTCGCCCCCCATGTCGGATGTCCGAAGCTCAAACCGCGGCACGGCCAAGGATGTCCACTGCCGATGAACTCCAACGAGAATAAAACTCGAGTCCAGTGCTTACCCTTCACCAGAACGATTGCGCCGTGATAGGATGAGTACCGTTCGAAGTAGAAGGTGATCTTGAACTCTACAAGTCCTATATTCCTACAACTAATTCTACAATTCGCCAAAAATGGACGTCCTGCTCAGTTAGACAGGAAGCACTGAGCTGGCAGGGACAGACCGGAACAAATGCGAGTACGCTAGAGAGTTGCTCAAAATGCAGGTTTGGTGCCCTTGGAAGAACCAGGGTTTCATGAAAATTTCGCGGAACGCCTGTTTGTCTTTCTGACCACAATTCGAACAGTAAAAAGTTTCAAACGTATCGTTAAGCTTGTATTTAACTGCCACATAACTCAACTATTGGGGTGCAGTCTACTCAAAACAATCTACGTTTAAATTTACACCTGAATTTGCGATCGCTTCTGCCTAATTCTGAGGAATTAGTCATTAGCACAGCTCCCCTAATGGGCCCTGTAGGCTACGATAACCGAAAGACTGTTTTTGAAGATGAAATTTGTTCAACTTGGCAACTATCTGGAAAACCACATCAGTGAGAATGGTTAAAAAGCGGTATGGAGTTATTGCAGAATGTATATTTTGCGTGTGATGAGTTTCCTCGTCGAAAAAAGGCCAAACCTATCCCATTTGAAAAATATTATCTCTATATGATGTCCAGTAAAAACTTCACCACAAAAACGTCCGTTAGAGATGGCTTCTTAGAACAGTTATTTGTAAAATCTCTATCGGGTTTGCCGGCGTCTACCCCAAACCCCATGGGGATGCGAAGCCTAGAATTTAGCTCACATGCGCGGCGTTTGCCCCGAGGTTCACACCTGAAAGTACCGCACCTAAAGCCGAATCGGTGATTCCGGGCAGTTTGCAGGAGAAAATGGAAACAATTTCCTGCTTGTCCGGCGGCCATTAGACCCTTTTTAACCGTTTTGGTACATTGAAATCTTAGTTACTCCAGCTTAATGATTTTTCTTTGTTCCTCAAGGCCGGAGCTCGTTTGAATGCCCAAAATCAAATAGGTCTCACGCCACTTATGGAAGCGGTATCCTACAATCAAAGGGAAGCAGTCAGTCTAATGGTCAAACAGCGTGGTGTTGACCTCTACAAGCGCGACTTTTGCACTGGCGATACGGCATTGCATATCGCGGTAAAGAAGAATTACATACATATGGTGGAAATTTTATTACAAGCAGGTAAGATACATGAAAAAAAACATTTATTGTTTAAAAAATCTGTCCACCTGGTCATACTCATTCTCATTACACTGATTACCTGTTTCCAAAACGAAAGAGTCAGACGTCCAGGAGGTGTGAATCACCACATAATTTCGGATGCGTCTGGCCAGCGGCATATTTTTACCTACTTTCCAATTCACCAGTAGTATCGATTTTCGATAAAAACTGTGAAGCCAAGCCCGGTCCGCTATACAGATGGACCCCACAGAGCACCCTGCTTACAATGAAAAACAATAAAGAAAATCGGATGCGGACAAAAACCACTCCCATCCAGATTCATTGGCATTAGTACCACAAATGCGATGGGGTCGTAAAGATGAATTTGTCGTTTTAGTCGTATCAATCGGTTCCAACCTTTTCCAATGGGTTGACTTTATCGTGTTGACTATTTCCGGCACTGACGTTAACATATTTCCCGCTGTTTCTCCGGACGGAGCACGTATTGATCTTTCATCGCAACGCCTGCTTACCCTGGTGATAGCATATGGGTTACATAGTCGGATTACTCGGCTTTTGAATTCTCTCCCAAAATCCTTTCTACAGAGTTTGCTTCGTTGCTGAGGGCTCCCGTTAACTATGAGGAAGCTTGATTCCAGATCAAGGCACTTGTAGAACAGTACTATCCCCATGTGAAAGGTCAGAATATGTATACCTGGAAGAAGGGCATGCTTATGACGACTTTAACTGCTTTATGGGATCTAGAGGCCATGTTCACCACCTCTGAACACGCCTCACTTACGGTGCTGTGGTCTGTGTTCAAGAGAAACCATTTTCTGAGAAGCACGTTAACGACAAGAGTAGTCATTTTCCTTCCTGGTATACTAAAAACTTTTGTGTAAGCTCCTGATAACATGGGAGCAAAACACCGGTATGGTGACTGAATGACCCGATATCGTCCATTGAACGAAGTAGGACTTACGGATCGAAATCGGGTCAAGACCCGATAAACGATCAGCAGCTTACGGTTTAGTGCACAATTCGAATTGTGTGCACACCTGTTGTTCCAATAGCCAGGGCGGTTCCGCTGATGTTTTTGAAACGAAAAACTGTAAAGCCTTCTGATTCAGATTAGCAGGGGACAAAATTCTAAATGTTAATTCACAGAAGCAATACTCTCATATGTATCTTGTTTACAAAAACTGAATATCCATCTTCTCCGTGAACGGGTCTTCCTGAACTTTCCTGGATATTCATTGACTGTTACCCAAATGCGAGCAAATGTGACTCCGTAAGAGATCCGTAAGAGATCTCACTTTTCAAGAGACGCGAAGCGGATTTACGAAAAAACATACTACTCGCATGCCCCATCAGTATAGAGCAAGCTACGAGCATTCAGTCTTACTGGTGTAGCTAGCCACATTTCGAATTGATATTACCGAAAGGCGAAAGCGTGGTTTACGGTAGTTCCTGACATAGGCGCCACTGAAAAGCTACATTTTGACAGGCTTGTCTGATTTTGAGTTCGACCTGGCCTTAACCCTCGGGGAAGCAATACACCCATAAAGATGCAACCGCCAGTCGTTTATTCCCCAAATACAGTGCCCTTGGATCAGATGAACTGATGAACGTTGCCAAAAACCACCGTCGGATAGAGCTCATTGTATCAAGATCGATCAGAAACACCAGGCACTCTTTGCGCTTCTCCGCTTTCCTTACTGCAAAGCATGACCGCCGATAGTTTGCACTTGGCTAACTTGAGCGTAACTCATTCATACCAACTCGCGATCGTTTAGCCCTCACAATTGCATACTTACAAAAATTTAAAGGTATAGGTTTCTCTCCAGCGATGCTCCGCTTTAGAGACAAAACTTAGTTCTGTCAGAAAACTTTTGCAACGAGAAATCTTGGTGAATGTGATAAACCAAACCGCCCTAACAAGTGACGTTTTTGAACGTGCTATCACCGGATCGCTCGACTAATGTTCACAGTAAGAAAGCAATCCAAAGACAACCTTACATTGTTCTGGTAGTACAAAGATGGCCGGAAATTCTCAGCGGGGATTTTCATCCTGTAAGTGAAACCAATTTGTTCTGGGAAACCCAAAAGACACTGTCCATCAGTTTCATCCTTATTGGAAATCATCGGTCGTGTGTATGTTACGAATCCCCAGACAGGTTCAACCTCGCAACTAGCTAGCCGTTGGGAACTAAGCCGTTCAGCCACGACAAGCTGATCAGCAATGTAATGGAACCACACCAGCAACCACGTGACCATCTGATGCGAATGTAAAAGGCCTGATGGCGTTAAATTCTGTCTAAGTGCGACTCATGAACAATGCTAATCAGTTGCTCGTGGCTGAGAAGTGCGGTTCTCACCAGCTAGAAAGGATTTCGAGCTTCAGTGAATTTGTACATTACGAGCGATTCTAAATAAGAATAAAACAGCTTTGCGTTGCTCCTCAGCAGTGACGGATTTCGCTGACGAGATAAAACCTTCTTGAACTGATGCGACTCATTGACAACAATGACTGACAGTATAAATCGTAAAGCATGATAAAAATACATGACTCTTATTAAAATGCGTAAACTACACACTAGCATCCGTCTAGGTTGGTAACTTGACTATGGAATGTCATGTGGTATTTCGTAACTGTTCGCCAATCGCTCGTGAACAGATGAGTTTGGATGTATATGTACAATTGTGGAACGAACGAGATGGATGTCCAAAAAATGACAAACAACCCCAGCTTTTTTCAAAGTGGATTGTGTCTCACTAAGCAGCATCTCCATGCAAGGTCCATTTTGTGTGTTCCCCATCGTAGATCTACTACTGTTGAAAAGAAGCAGTCCTTTATTAGAAAATGCCAACTGACCGGTTACAGTCCATTGGACAGGAAAGCAAAACTCTCATATGCATCTTGTTTACAAAAACTGAATATCCATCTTCTCCTTGAACGGGTATTCCTGAACTTTCCTGGATATTCATTGACTGTTGCTCAAATGCAAGCAAATGTGACTCCATAAATTCCATAATAGATGTCACTTTTCAAGAAACGCAAAGCGGATTTACGAGAAAACATACTGCTCGCATGCCCCAT
This sequence comes from Opisthorchis viverrini, assembly GCF_000715545.1. Taxonomy (NCBI): domain Eukaryota; kingdom Metazoa; phylum Platyhelminthes; class Trematoda; order Opisthorchiida; family Opisthorchiidae; genus Opisthorchis; species Opisthorchis viverrini. The sequence goes on along the minus strand of NW_008751691.1, from coordinate 1,650,313 downwards.
CAGTAGTATCCACCGTTGCACTAGTGACATTTGGCTTGGTCTGCTTGAGAGCAAGCTGCATCCTAAACTCGTGCATTTGAAATCACAGCTCGTTTTACGTTTAAGCGCCTCGTCTATCAGGATTTATCTGTTTCCTAACCTATAATTTAGCACAAAAGAAAATCGATCAAAATTAGTAGTCTCTTCAGTAGCAAGTACCTTTCAGCCACCGAACAACTTCGTAGAACTTAACGCAATTTAACGCGCTTATCGGAGAAACCATCTTACATGATAGGGTGATTTTCGCCTGTAATGCAACCAACCAAACGTTTTGACACGGTTTGTTACACGTTAGTTACCTAAACAACTGATGTTTACGTAAGGTAACCCAGAAAAGACATTGCGATTGGAGACTACGGTCACTGTGATTCATAGCACAAGTTTTTTGCCAGACCAGTGCACACAGACCCATACTTTAATATAAAACCCAGGTTTTCAGGTTTCATCTATGGTAAGAAACTTTACCGGTAAAAGCAACCAGAGATTCGTAATATTCTGTCATTCTTTTTAGCTTTTTTTCATTTGTTTACGATACCGTGAAACCTAGAAAGGGTTTGAATGCACCGCGCTCATGGAAAAATCAGAATTCATCGTATTGCCATTCATTCGACTTGATTCATTACTAACAAAGCCGTATTCTGTACTTTTTTGAGGATTTTCCATTTTACACGACTATCTTGAGACCTACTGAGCTTCTTTTTCGCATTCTCTTTTTGTATATGTCTTCCAGGAAACTGGTATATTGAATACAACTATAACAACCTCGGTGAATCCTTTGTACACGATGTGATTGCTTACAACCGACTGGACTTACTGCGACTATTTCTTGCCTACAACTATGATTTTGATCGTCCCGCTAAAAGACTTCCCGCCTCCATTCTTGGAGCCGTTGTGCCGGAAGCTTCCAGCAGCAGCAACACCACCGTTGGAGCAGGGGGATCGTTTTCCAATACATGTGAAAAGTCACCGTTTCAACTGGCCCTGGAACGCGGACATCTTGATTTGGCGCGGATTCTTGCCGATGTTGGATGCTATCGCATCAAACTGCCGATAACATCCGGTCCTTTTACCCTTCCCTTATCCCTTTACACCACATCCGCTTTGCAGAGTAACAACTCCACAACTTCCTGGCCAAACGTTGCCAGTCTTAGTAACAGTAGTTCATTGGCCCGTCGCTACTCCGGTCTGCTTGAAGTCAAATCCCTGAAAAAATGGTGTCGACGCGCAATCAGACAACTTTTAGGATTTCGACTCACCGAAGCACTACCCCAGCTCCCACTACCCATTGCCCTGAAAGATTTCCTCTTACTACGAGATATCGATTGGTACGTCTGCTGGAGTACGGCAATGGCTCACCGTGGTTCCTCCAACACGTCCGAACTGGCAATCATTGTACCCCCACGATATACTACTCACTCACCTACTCAGAGGTCAAATTCGACACGTACCTAAAAACCTGTCGAAGACCGACAGTCTCGAGCCACAACTACCTCGAACCCTGTCAAAACCTGTGTGTACACGCATGCCAAATTGGGCAACTGCTTATCAGTTTAATATTATGTATACATACCATGTTTCACTATGTTTGAACCGAACGGTGATGGCTGTAGGAGTAGTGGATAGGATTCTGTCGAACACAGAAGACGCATTTCCGTTGTCTCAATCACATTTTAACGCGTCTTATCACCCCTACGTCGAAACGATTGTATGCTTTTGGTGTAATGATACAACAGGTTTGACATTTTCAGTGTAGGGATAACACAATTCAGAATATCAGTGGCTGCTACCCCCAAATGGGGGCGAGATGGCCCAAGTGGTTAGAGCCGAAAGGTCTGTGATTCGGACCCGACCTCTGCTTACCGACTTCCCCTGTCTAGGCTTGGGCAACCTGGCAGTAGCCTAGCCCTCGTGCAACCTTTGGATGGCATGGCAGTTGGGGACCGAATGACTGCTACAGCTGAACGATTCTACCCCCAAATTTTTAACTTAGTGTTGATTCTCCGCTCAATAGACGTAAACTTTTCCTTTGTGCAATTCAGGAAAACTCATTTGGAACAGATGCATTTAAGCAAAAAAGCTTCGTTATATCGATTCCCAGGATTTGATTCCTCTAAGAACTATGGTCAATAGATAGATACCCCACTGAAAAGCTCAAGAGGCTTCTTTGTACCGATTCCCAGGATTCGATTCCTCTAAGAACTCTGGCCAATAGATAGATACCCCACTAAACGACGTTTTCCTCCAAAGGATGAAAAGCTTTATGTCTATCCACTGAAAATGCTCGGAAGTGTTCTGGACTGTAACTCGCGAATTTGAGGAAACCCACCTCAGTGAATGACTGAAACAGAGCGTGCAGCCACGACAATGGCGTGTCCCTGGTACATTGCTGTGGACTGAGTAGAGTAGAGGCTTCCCCTACAACCAGACTTTTTGTGCCCTCAAACAAGAGGTCCGTAAACCCGGAATTTTCACACATGAGTTTGCTGTGACGCTGATTATGTTAGGGGCATAGTTACCGGGACGACCACGATTAATACTGGCACTGCCAGTTCATCGGAGCCAACTATTCGTTACAGGCGTGATGATGAATGTTTTAGGTTCGTCCGTTACATTTGGCTGTTTCAGGGCAGCACTTTCATCTTACTAGTTCAAGTTGGTTAAACATCCTTCAGGTTTGTGAGTTATACAAGCCGAGACCGACTAAACTTCTTGAGTATTTTGAGCCCCCATTTGGTTGTATTCCGTTTCTGGCATGGCTTTGTGCCAGTTTTCTGACTCTTTCAAATGACCCAAGATCCCCTATGGTCCCAGTCTTACTCAAGCCGTCGCCAGTCGCATGACATTTGGTTAGAGTATACCCTGCTGTATTCATAGTGAAACTCATACATAGCGCCAAAATCGCAGTACACATGTTCCTAAATTTTACAGTATTACGCAACCGACGTCGACGATCTCAGCTGTGAGACAACTACTTCAACCTGGTATATTAATTACTTATGTCTTTTTTATAAACGAAGCAAGAACTGATGTCTAGGGATCTCTTTAGTAGACGTTGTTCACCATGAGGATGTGAAATTCTGTTAGCCTTCGTTGTGTAACTATTTGCCGTCAAGTAAATCAACGAGGCGTGCAACCACCACCCTCTTGAACTGGAGACCCGATCGAGTCCTTCGCAATCAGCAGTCAATTGGATTTCTCCTGCATACCGTGCAGCACGCAGGGGGAGGAACTCGGGTTCGAGTAGAACATAGGATTGACGGAAACTCGGGGACTGCACCTACCTGATGAGCCCTAAGAAGGGGAGACCGTTCGTGGGCTGTCGGAGAGTTTTTTAGCAATCTTAAATTAGTGTGTTGCGTCTACGTATCGCGATATCTCGAACATCGTACTGACTGAAAAATTGGGTGGTTCAGGTAAGTTTCCCATCAAAACCAAATGTGAGGAAAATTTTCGAAGTTTTTGTGTCCATTGGAGCATTCTGAATGAAAGCTGGACCAATACGTTCAAGGTCATGTTTGAATTACGATCAGTACTTTGAGTCGGCTGCATTATTTCGAAGAAACTCACAATCTCGTAACGTTTCAAGGATATTGGTTGAATGAATAAGGTATTCCAAGTGAGAATGCAGTTTACACGGTACTAGATGAAACTTGATTACACACCCCGAGTTATTCTCATCTCAATTATTTGCCCATTGCGATATCAAAAAAGCTAATTCTCACAACCAAAGAGTGAACAGAAAGTGGACTGAAGACTGAAGGTCTAATGAGGAATATAGGCATGGGGAATCGTTCGGATGTAACATCCTTTTGTTGCCTAGCTGCCTTGCCGCCAAAAGGACGCACGAGGGCTGGGGTACTGCCAGGTTGCCCAAGCCAGTGCATGTTGATAGGTCAGATTCGAACCACGGACCTTCCGGTCAGTAGATTTGCGCTCTAACCACTTGAGCCACCACGCCCCCAAACTTGGGAAATATCTGCCGAAAAAATGTCGGGACACAGTCCACCAACGAGGTTGAAGTCGGTTTCCCTTTGGTAAGACATGGTGGAAATACAAAGCTTCAGGTAAAAAATAAACGTTTGCTTGATGGCGTCAGTTTCTTTTGCAGAAAGTTAGGACAAATTATGGTAACGAAGTCGGGTGTCGGAAGAAACGGACCAACTGGAAGAGGAAACATCAAACCTAGAATCTTCCAGTGAATTAGGTGTGCGATATACCACGGTTAAGGACATACGTGCGATTTCCTATTCAAAGCAATCTTCGTTTTCCTTTCCTTGTATTTAGTGGAGCTCTGCTTCAGGATCCTCTTTTTTCTACTTTGGTCAGCCTGAGACATCTCCGAATAAAGCCCTGCTTTTTACAAACTATCCGTAGTAGTAAAGAGACCATGCTTTGAAGAGATATTAGCGTAACAAAGTAAGGTTGTTGAAATTCTAGTTCTATCCACAGGAAAATAACGGTGACTGTGTGTTCATCAGAGGTGACTCAGAGGGAATTTTCTCAAACACTCATGAGTAACAGAGAACACGCGTGTGTGCAAGCATGTTTCCGTCTAAGGTGGTCACGAAAAGATGGGAAAAAGTCACGGAAAGTAGATATGTTGTGTAATTGTGATGAACATGGCTGATACATTATTCATTGCTCTATTCATTATTCTCTTGTTTTGATATTCCATATGCTACACATATACGCCAATTTGTATACATACGTGCTGCTTGGTACGCTGGCCTGAATTCTAGATTTCTAGTTCGTCTGGTTATGCCGGTGAAAGCAAGAAGGCCTTCGCTGCGGAGGTATTTATTCGGAAATACTAACTGACCGGTTACAGACCATTGAACAGAGAAGCAAAACTCTAATCTGCATCTTAGTTACAAAAACTGGACACAGATCTTCTCCCGAACGAGTCTTCCTAGAGATTCGTTGCCTCCACTCATTCGTCGGTCAAATCCAAGCAAATGTTACAAAGTGGCTCCACGAATTCCGCAACAGAATTCCCTTTTTCAATCGACGCAAAGCGAAATTCCACGAACAACACATACTACTCGCGTGCC
>NW_008751691.1:1638854-1641916 GCF_000715545.1 Opisthorchis viverrini | reverse complement strand
GCACGAGGGCTGGGGTACTGCCAGGTTGCCCAAGCCAGTGCATGTTGATAGGTCAGATTCGAACCACGGACCTTCCGGTCAGTAGATTTGCGCTCTAACCACTTGAGCCACCACGCCCCCAAACTTGGGAAATATCTGCCGAAAAAATGTCGGGACACAGTCCACCAACGAGGTTGAAGTCGGTTTCCCTTTGGTAAGACATGGTGGAAATACAAAGCTTCAGGTAAAAAATAAACGTTTGCTTGATGGCGTCAGTTTCTTTTGCAGAAAGTTAGGACAAATTATGGTAACGAAGTCGGGTGTCGGAAGAAACGGACCAACTGGAAGAGGAAACATCAAACCTAGAATCTTCCAGTGAATTAGGTGTGCGATATACCACGGTTAAGGACATACGTGCGATTTCCTATTCAAAGCAATCTTCGTTTTCCTTTCCTTGTATTTAGTGGAGCTCTGCTTCAGGATCCTCTTTTTTCTACTTTGGTCAGCCTGAGACATCTCCGAATAAAGCCCTGCTTTTTACAAACTATCCGTAGTAGTAAAGAGACCATGCTTTGAAGAGATATTAGCGTAACAAAGTGAGGTTGTTGAAATTCTAGTTCTATCCACAGGAAAATAACGGTGACTGTGTGTTCATCAGAGGTGACTCAGAGGGAATTTTCTCAAACACTCATGAGTAACAGAGAACACGCGTGTGTGCAAGCATGTTTCCGTCTAATCACGAAACGAAAAGATGGGAAAAAGTCACGGAAAGTAGATATGTTGTGTAATTGTGATGAAGATGGCTGATACATTATTCATTGCTCATTATTCTCTCTGAGGGCCTCTTCTGGCAGCATCCAGGGGCGCCTTCGCCCGGCCCCTTAAGAAGGTTTTCAGCGCTGCCAACTTACCCCGGTCGGTCTCCAGCCCGACAGCCTTTGCTACATCCTCAAAGTACTCCGGGAAGGTCCGAACATCCCCATCCTCAAAGGGTTGCGGCCATGGGATCTTCATCCCTATCCTGGTCACGGCACCAAATGAAAGGAAGAAGGCCTTCGCTGCGGAGTTACTTATTCGGAAATGCCAACTGACCGGTTACAGACCATTGAACAGAGAAGCAAAACTCTAATCTGCATCTTAGTTACAAAAACTGGACACAGATCTTCTCCCGAACGAGTCTTCCTAGAGATTCGTTGCCTCCACTCATTCGTCGGTCAAATCCAAGCAAATGTTACAAAGTGGCTCCACGAATTCCGCAACAGAATTCCCTTTTTCAATCGACGCAAAGCGAAATTCCACGAACAACACATACTACTCGCGTGCCTCCCGATCAGTAGTATCACCGTTACACCGGTATACGTCCGGAACTCAATTCTCACATTTTGGCGTCGCAATTGGAACAATTCATCATGCCTGCCGAAATGAAACCATTAGATGTTAATTCAACTGCGCGAGACGTAGAGGATTATTTGGAACGATTCGAGATATGGTGCCTCACAAAATCATATATGGTTGGCAAGAAACTCACCGCATATTTCCTACATTTCGTTGGCAAGGAAGCGTATACGTTGATCAGGAATTCAGTATATCCTGATTCTCCAATCGATATTACCTACAATGCATTGAAGAAAAAAATTCTTCAACACTTCAAACCGATTAACTTCGTAGCAGCCGAAAGAGCTAGGTTCAATATGTTGACCCGCTCTCATTCTCAGTCGGTTCGCGATTTCGTATTGCAGCTGCAGACACAGGCAGCCAAATGTGACTACGGTGCCCAATTGGAAGACCAGCTGCGTGATAGGCTCATTGCTGGCATTCAGCTGCCCGAATTACAGCAGAGGTTGCTGCTCTGTCCGGATCAGAAATTTCAGACTATTCGGAAAATATGTGAGCAATATAAAGATGTGAAGCATGTGACAAAGACTGAGGAAGCAGTCTTGTTAAATTATTCTAAAAGAAATGATTTAAGGATGCAGACGAACAATAAATTCAAACATCGAACAAGTTATCTTGCCCCAAATCCACCAACACATCACTTCACAGATCGTAATTCTAATCCGATGGTTTAAAAATTTGGGAAATGTGAATCTTGTGGACGAAACCATTCCAGCTATTCATGCCCACACAGGCGAGTAGAGTGTTTTATCTGCGGTAAAAAAGGGCACACTGAACTTGCCTTTAAGTCCAAAAAAGTGTGTCACTTAACTTCTGACACAAATACTGACGTGAAAGCACTATCTGAAGACGTCACTACTCTTTCTCTGTCTGTTTTGTCCCAAAATTCGTCACATGTTTTTAAAACTTTGATATTCGATTCTGGTCGAAAGCATGACTTTATTGTTGATACTGGTAGTGTTGAGTCCATTATTCCACAATCAGATCTAATTGCACTTTACCCCAATCCCGCGATAGCGCCTACAGATGTTAATAATGGACATTCTGTACTTCTAGTTGGTAGTTGCACGATCCCCGTAAGATTGCCCGAAGGTACCTCCATCGATTGTAATTTTTTTTAATTTCAACGTCGGAACCATCGATTATCGGACTCAAAGTTCTGCGCCCACTGCTGACCAGCATCACGTTACCGAGTTCCGTGAATGAGAATGAAATTAAACAACCGATTCTTAAATGTCCTAAGCCTACAGGTGGCATGCAAATACCCAGGAGATGAATTATTATACTTGGCTACACGAGCCTGCTAGTCAAGCATTGCAACGAGTTCATGCCTACTACTGTGGTCTTTTTCTCGGCAAATACTATGCTTTAGTCGTTATTGAGGCATATTCACATTGGCCTGAAATTTTTCTATGTCTCCAAGTGCCGAATTTACTCAGCAAGCATTGAGGAAAGTGTTCAGGCATGAAGGTGTACCAACTGTTTTGATCACTGACAACGGCACACACTTCACCGCAAAATTGCTCGAGGAATGGATGAATGGTCTTAAATGTCCACATCTGTTTACTGCTCCGCGACATCCTCAGTCGAATGGATTTGCTAAGAATTTTGCCCGAACACTAAAGTCTGCCATTATTTCACTCTCTCCTACTACTTTTGTGGAATTGGACCGTGGGATTGATAATTTT
>NW_008751691.1:1626365-1637115 GCF_000715545.1 Opisthorchis viverrini | reverse complement strand
CACTCTGGTCATCTGGGTGTCGATAAAATGAAATCCCTTGCACGCTTGTCATGCTGGTGGCCGGAACCGGATGCTGATATCAATCATACTGCTAAGAATTGTGTTAAGTGTGTACATAAGATTCACAATAAGCCTTCACAGTGGCATCCGTGGCCAGTTACTTGTGAAGCATTTCAACGAGTTTATGCCGACTACTGTGGTCCTTTTCTCGGTAAATGTTAAGCTTTAATTGTTACTGACGCATATTCAAGTGGCCTGGCCTGAAATTTTTCTATGTCTCCAAGTGCCGAATTTACTCAGCAAGCATTGAGGAAAGTGTTCAGGCATGAAGGTGTACCTTTTGATCACGTCAACGACAACGACACACTTCACCGCCAAATTCCTCGAGTGATGGTTAGAAGGTCTTGGATTTAGACATTTATTTACTGCCCACTTAGTCGAATGGATTTGCTAAGAATTTTGCCCGAACACTAAAGTCTGCCATTATTTCACTCTCTCCTACTACTTTTGTGGAATTGGACCGTGGGATTGATAATTTTTTAATGCAATACAGAAACGCCGTTCATTCCGTTACTGGAAAGAGTCCCGCGTTTCTATTTAAATCTATCTTGCGTATAAGTCTTGACTGTGCCAAAACGGCCATTACATTTTTCAAAGGTAATGATTTACGACCTGCTACAGGAATAGTACTTTCGTCAAATGGCAAACGGATGGTCAGAGTCCTCGATTTGGATGATCTCTCTTGACATCGGAGACACATCGACCAGGTTGAGTTCAATACCAGGGGTCAATCTGTTAACGGCACTCCTGCTGTTTCAAATACTGATGAATTCTCTGTAGATGATCTTGTGGTATCCGAACAAAACGTTGTATCTGAAGAACGCACTACCTGTGAAGAGTCTGGAGTTTCCATTCCGAGAAGATCCGAAAGATTGTAGTCAAGACCACCACTGGACTATAAACATCCACATACTCATTCAAGGTGTGGTGGATGTGATGAACATGACTGATACTCTATTCATTGCTCTATTCATTATTCTCTTGTTTTAATATTCCATATGCTGTACATATTCACCAGTTCGAATACATACGTGCTGCTTGTTACGCCGGCCTGATTTCTGGATTTTTAGTTCGTCTGGTTATATAGATATACGTGCGAAACTTAATTCTCACAACCGTTGTAGCAATTGAGACCATTTTTTTAGTATACTGTTGCTCTCGCATGCTCGTTTTTCATTCATACTCACGTTTTCCTAGTAAATTCAGAAGCACGGTCTTTTCTTGGGGCACGTCCGTAACTACCTGTGGACTTCTTTGATAAGTTCATCTCCCAGAATTATACTGCGAGCAACCAAAATCTGGTTCAGTGATCAGTAACCGGGATTATACCATTACCATCTTGCAAGTATGTAGGTCTTTACAACATAGTTTCTTAGTTCCTTCAGCAGTAATATTCTGGTCTATCACATGAGATTAGCTACTATACAGAAGAGGTAGAGAAAACTATCAGGCCGTTTAAGGGCGAAGTAGAGATTGGCGTGAACTTCAATATCCAACTAAATTACCGCCGAGATCAGAGAACGCACTTTCCCCACAAGTTTTCTGGAAAAGGCTGACTGACCGGATAGTGTTCTTTTTACAGGGATTAAGGCTGCAGAACTGCCAAGAGAAAAGCTACCGAGCTGGGAGGGAAAACATGAAAATGCTGAGAAGAGTTCCGCGTGTAGTGGTCTGGCTACCCAATAAGTTAGTTTACCAGGAGTGTGTGGCAAAGAAATAAAAATAATCACGCTAGGTTGGCTATGCAAAAATAAAGAGATCAGATGGAACAGACTCACTAACAATTGTTTCCTTTAAAATAGTTCGTCGTTGGCCCAGGTCAGCGAATACACAATAATCCAATTATGTTGGTCCAGAGATTTGCTTCTGAACAGTTCCCACATATAATAGATTCCGAAGATGTCTGAAATGTTTTGGTACCAGAGTTAGTAGATGAGACTCGCGAATGACCGCTGCAAGCGCGAGCGAAATCAGAAGAGAGAGTCGAAGCACGTGACCTATTATGAGAAATTGTACAAGTGCGCGTTTTTGTAGTTTTTCGTATTCAAACAAAAAACGATTACGCAGTTGATGAAATACGTGGTGTTATAATGGAAGTAAAATAAAGGTACAAAACGCCACACGTGTATCTCTCCTGCTGTGTCATTTTCCTATCATTCTTTTACCCGAATCCTGAAGCTGGAGCATAAGAACTAGCAGCAGTAATGGTTATTCTAAACGAACACGTGTGGAGGGCTGGGTTTAACGCAGATATATTTTTCTTAACTTTGGCACCCTGAAATTGCTCAAAAAGAGCAATTAAACTTACCGTCTTGCCGTCAACCAGCGAATTGTTTGCATTTAACACGCCTTTGCAAGGGCAGTTGTGTATCAATCTGCTATAACTTTTAGGTGATAAAAACAAAGGGCTTAGCGAAAGGGTAGTTGTAATCTGGTATTCAAATTTTCGGGAATCCATTGGAGCGATTAAAAATTGGAGAAGATGGAGAATGTTCCCTCAAACCACAGAGACTAGAGACCGGCAGAGATCAGATGACGCCTCTGTGTTTATGCGGGTTGTACAAAGGTAGTGGGCGGTCGATGTGCGAAGCGTCTTCGGAAGGACAATAGGGGGTTTGTAAAATATGAAATGCCACCAATACTTTTCCAGTGCTGATCTATCAGAAAAGGGATACAGAGGAGCCTCGTCTAGGCTAAATAATTCAGTCAGTAGAATTTCTACAAGGAACGCGTTAGAACTAAGTCATTTAGGAATAAAAAGCACCAATGTGCCTGAAGTTCACTTCAGGTCCTGCCGCAGCAAAGCGTTCAAAGTTTGCTCAGCTCTTATTGCACCAGCGTCTATTTTTTCTTACCAGAATCAGGTATCTCAGGACTTTATTTCTTAGGCAGGGTGGTCCAAAGATTTTAGAAAGTTTGATGGCACCTCACACGTTTCCTCATTGCTTCTGGTGAAAGTGACCATAAAAGTGAAATAGGGAAGCTTAGCCTCTCACCAATGAACCGTAGAAGGCCCGGAGTTGAACTTACTGAGGTTGTCAAAACCGTGGGAGGACAGACAAACATGAAGGGCAACATACAATCAGGGAGAGCTGCAAGCACCGTAGCAGAATACAGCTTTTTTCTCGTTAATCATAATATTTCCCACAGAAAAGTTGTTAAATCATTTTAAAAAACTGACAATTTAGAAAAATATTACTATTAGCTCTAAGCTTTCGATCGTCCAGTGCTGGTCAGCCTTTTTCTTCTCCCAGTCCGAGGAAGAGAGCCTCTAACTACGTACACCACTGCGGATGAAACCAGTAAGCAATGTTACGCTTTAAATTTTTCATCGTTCGTCTACCTTAAGGCTCTATAGTCAAGCGGAATTTCTCCTCTGATCTGCATCTACTTGAATCGTTTTCTCTCTCCCTTTTGACGGATGGCCTTAAAAATTTTTGAATAATAAAAGAAACGTGGATGTCTGGAACGTTGTAGTCAACTGTTGGCTAGAGGCTGAGCACGCAGCTCCACGCGGCGAACACACACCAGCGTACAAGAACTATTGTTCTGGTAAGTTTCACAACCGCTGTTTTGTTCACTCTGGCTGGTCCCCGGTCTACACACATGGTGCTCCAAATGGAGGAAAATTATCTATAACCCTGCATCAGCCTGGCAATATCTATCAGTCTCCTTGCGTGACTCAGATCAAGCTGCCACTGATATGCTTATCTCCTCTCCGATTGAGACATCCTATATGAGCGTTACGGGACTCTCCATAAACCGAAGGATGTCACTGAAATGTTGGCATGGCACTGCCATACACAGACTGATAGCACTCCCGCAATGATTTTCTTCAGAATCCGCAAACTCCCCCCACTCGAGCCTGTAGTTGCAACTACGAGCAAATTCTTCACCCGGCCTCAACCACCCCCGGAACGGGTTCATTCTAACCCGATGTAACTTCCGGTCGAATATAACCAACATGCTGCAATTTCGGTTTGCTTCTTCCACAAGTTGAATTCCACAGTGATCCCGATAGCACTCCCGCAATGATTTTCTTCAGAATCCGCAAACTCTCCCCACTCGAGCCTGTAGTTGCAACTACGAGCAAATTCTTCACCCGGCCTCAACCACCCCCGGAACGGGTTCATTCTAACCCGATGTAACTTCCGGTCGAATATAACCAACATGCTGCAATTTCGGTTTGCTTCTTCCACAAGTTGAATTCCACATACAGTGATCCCTTGGCCCTATGTAGTAGCGCTATCTTCCCATCGAACGTATCCTTTATACCTGAATTCCCTACAGAAGTGGTATCAGTGGGTTTAATTAGTTTCAGGTTCAACCATATTTTTGAAAAAAAATTGCCATTTGATTCCACTTCGAATTATTCCATCTCCATTTTTGGGGACCCATTAACCGCACAATACTCTTAGCTGCAAGTCCTTTATAAGTGAATTGAAACTTTTGGCACCTAAATCTTGCATTTTGTCGCGTATGTGCTCACATCAAAAACCATCATAATCCACTTTCATATATTTTCAGCTCGCCAAATTTCATTGTAAACTGAAGCAATCATAGCTCTGGCGGAAACGTCTAGTGGAGTATACTCCTAGTGTCGCTCAGCTCCCGTGATGCCCAAATAAGGCTCAAACGTTTGGAGCAGTACTATTGCCCGGTAGCTTCATTCCATCCGGGAGACGTCATAACTTTCGAAAATTCAATTTTATTGTGCGAATAATGGGTTCCCCATTTTTGCTTTTTGTGACTGTGGCAATTTGCTCACCGCACTCACGGCCGGCAACGGTTCTCACTTTCAGTTCATGACAGCTGGCTTCATCCTTGAACTAGTCGCATCTCATGCCTACTGTCCTAGGTTTTTTCAGCTCTCGCAGCTGCGGTGACTTTTTATGTGATAAGCAAGCTTTTTGTTCCTGCCTCCCTTACCGTTGTGTTGTTGGCTGGCGTGTTCAAATTGCAACCAACCGATCATGCCTCGGTCAGTATGTGCCTCACAATATAGGAAAATAACCCATCATTGTTAGCATTGGTAGCAGATGGTGGCGTTTATATGGCAATCTGACGACCCAGAATGTTCCAGAAAGCGAGCTGAGTATTGTATTTCCCTAGCTAGCCACTTAATATAATAGTGCGTTTTCAAACCAATGTGTTCTCCGTCAAGGCCAAGATTTATTTGCAAGCAAACACTATTATCGTGTCGTAGCTTGGCTAGAGATCTGTGGCGAAAGTAAGAATCCAGCCCTAAAATTTCGGCCTGCTCTTGTACTGCGTCACGACGCAGTGTGTACTAGGGGAAGGGCAACCTTCAATAAACTCGTTCTTCTGTCACTATCTTGTGAGTAGTCACCTGTTCTGACAAGAGGCCGGGACCATAACAACAAAAACTCCGCAAAATATACAAAAAAAATCCAAAACACGAAAATCGTATGACTGTCCCTCTACAGTCTCTAGTTATTATGTTTCTTGCTTCTCTAACAAGACAAACCAGCCTGGTAACTGATCAAACCCGACTATTGAGAACCTAGTATGATTCACCTTTTGCAACGTAGAGCTATGCTGCCAGCAAACATTACTCAAATACTTCCATGCTGATAGCAAGCGGTACAGAAGTAAACTCATCTGAAGGGCAAGGGTTATCATAAATTACAGCCTTACGCTCTTGACACCTAGTGCGAGTTTTCCGTAAATAATGGAACTGAATACAGCGGTGATCTTCCGGAAAACCTATTATCTGGGTCCGAAGAGATGATAAAGTGTCTGTCTAGTGGAGCATTAGAGACACTGCCAAATTTAGTTACAGAAGTGGCACCTCTTCACAGTTTGAGGCCATGAGTACAGTCCTGACAGGCTGCACAAGTTCTGGCAAGTTCCACAACAATTTGAATAAATCATTACAGCTGGAGACCTACGTGCAGCGCCCCCAAACTGTACACGATCTACGCTCTACCGTAAGTGACGATATCTCGATGGACGATACACGCACGAGACAAAATCAAGCAAGCGACTGGCTGGAGCAAGTCACGTGACCCATACCCGAGCACATGATTGTTTCAACCAGGCTTGTCAGCTTAACAGAAGTTTCATCTAATGGTTATTCCTGCTCGGTGGCATAGTGAGGGAGGGACAATGAGGCCTAAAGATCGGAATGTTCGCGGTCCGAAGCCGAGGATCGCCGTCTGACCTATTTTTGAACCTTCCCTTTAGTGAGTTTTTGCACAAAACACTATCACTAAAATTTTCGCTGATGTATGAATACAGCATCAAGATTATGATTAGATAGTATGAAAGAGAAACTTTCCAGCGTAATAAGTCCTGGATATGCTGTTAATTTTGACTCGAGAAATCCAAAAACCCTAAGGTTGACTACCTGCCAAATATTTATCAAGAAAAGTGGCTTGGCTGGTCACAAAAGGAGTGTGCGAGGACAGAGAGGCCGATAGATGGTGGCTTAGGGCTAGTAAATACGTTTTGTAAAGTTAAGATCACGTGTTTACCCTATAAACTTTATACTGTACATGTCTTACTCAGAGAAGCAGAGATTTGGAAGCAATCCTCCAAATTGTTTCCACTACTTCCTCGCTTCCTTCGACAACTCAACCTTCTTTCAATTTTGCGCTTCAGGCACTTAACTCGGTTTTCTCTTGGTTTGTGCACAAATGCAATTTGAAGGCATGCGCTTTCTATTTTGTGCACAGCTCACTAATCAGAACACTGGCTTGCGCGTGAGTATGTCCGATATCTCATTACGATTAAATACCTTTTCCAACTCGAGATCTTTGATGACCTTGAAGATCTACTCACCTAAGCAAATCATCCATACGAAGGTCAAACCCTTAAAACTTGTGAGCTAAAGATTTGCAAGACCACTGACTTCCTAAATCAAGGAAACTTGGTGACTCCGCAATCAACCCTCATTCCCAGCTGGTAAACAATCATCGGACAATTTAATAGACAATAAGGTGGTCCAAATTTTAGACTGCAACCGAAGCGCAAAAGCCGTAGACTTTTTGCGTGTTAACAACGCTGAGGCAAAGGGTCGAGACACATGTACCCGGGAGCGCTACAATCAAAACCGCCATCTGGAATACATATATGTTTATGACCGTACATACGAACAAAGATAACTTCGGACTAATGGGCCCGACTTCATCGGGCATTTCGCTTTAGCATGCGGATTTGGCCTATGTGTTTATTTCAAACAAAAACATTGACCATCCAAATAAACAGCGGTGCATCAATGTTAAAACTGCAGCCTTTAACCTGGTTTCATCCGGTTTACCGACCTCCTGCACTGGGATTGCATGCTCTCATGAATGCCGCGCGGTTCGTTTTCCTTAGATGGGAGGTTTGAGTTCATTTCAGACAAGAACTCAAAAACAGACTGAATCAATCTGTCATGAGCACACATCCAGATTTCAGTGATTCGAAATCTTTAAAGGTCGAACTGCTGAGTGTTGCCCTTGAAAGATACCTCCGGCTGCCAAGCGGGGGATATTCGTCACAAAAAAGGGATTCCTTTGCATTGAATATGAATTACGGTGTGTGGTGAGGAATTTCGGGTATGCGTTCCTTACAGATTTCTGAAATTTTGTAAACAATCAAATGAGACGTGAGCTTGTGGCATCGTATACACCATTAGGAAACGATTAAAGTCTGTATTGCAGATCTTGCACAAGGCCTCCAGACAACCGGTGGAAAATCGGACAAGCAAACTGGCCACAAGGTGGTTGACAAACCACTTATTTGAATATGCCACCTTCTAGAGAATTGTCTGTATACAAACTGCATAAAGTAAAGGTCTAGCCACTGGTATGCTGGCGGTATTCCTGGGTGCCATTCAGAACGCAGCACTGATTAGTTTAATTTTCCCCGTCTGTGTTTCGTTCTCCCCCGACTTTTAGTGGCTTGCGTCAGTCTGCTCTGATTAATTGAGCGCTGACTGAAACAGGTAAAGTGCTCTGCTTGAAGGATACTACCTTGGGCTTACTTTCACTTGAGCACCTGAAATTACCGGAATGATTATTAGGCGGGATTCTAAAGGTATTTAGGCAACTGTTGCTGAATATTCCTATTTTAACGTGTTGCAGTTTTTTATTCTATCTTGCCCTCTACGACATTGCATTTGATTTTATCGACGACCAGGCACGACAACTGAGGATCGTTTTAAAAGGTACCATATTGTGGGCACACAGCATTTATGGTATTCATCCTGTTGCCTAATGGTGGATAAATTCATTTTTGGCTTTAATAAATTTAAAGCATGAGTGAGCCGGCCGCTGTGAACCCTAAACAAACGTGTCCGGGTAAACTCCACAACTCTGAAAGATGCCTGGGGTATAAATCATTTACGTAAAAAACAAAAAAGCTCAAACATGGTTGTTCGTCGTGTCCGGGCTACCAAACTTGAAGCAAAGTTGCCTGAGATGCGCCCAAAATCTTTGCTTGCTACTAAGAATGGGGTCTTTCTTATTGCACTGCAGTTACATTACAGTCAATCCGGATACAGAGGAGTGGTGTTTAGTGACCGCTATTCACAAGGAAACTTGGGAACAAACAAAAAGTGGGAGGTTTACACCGAGGCGTCCTGGTTTGGTGCTAGCTCTGATGTGGATTTCAAAGCACTATTGTCTTCAGTCACTCTAACCCAATGAAAATGGAAAATTTTCCATGCATGCTATCCGTTTACTTCTGCGAAATACACGCTTGGACAACCCGTTTGGTGCCCGTTCGCATAAAGTATGGTCAAGGCAATTTCATCATGTTTTCGGGTATGGACGGTTTGCATTCAAATGTTTATAGTTTTTAGTTGTGATGACAGAACAACCGAAGCATGAAGCCTTTCGATGATGATTTCAGTGCTCAAAAAATGAACAGGAGTATAGCGCAAAAACGATTGGGGCGACGGCTAGGCATCTTTGAAGGTGGTGACTGGTGTCATTCTGGGGATGATCATCCATTGTGAAACTCACATTTGCAGGAATCAAGCTTAACTCCGCCCCACGCTACAATGCACCAGCCCTACCTTTATTTGCAGACAGTTCTTGCAAATCTTTATCTCCCAAAAGTATGACAATGATCGTTCCTATTGATCTGGAGGTTTTTATCACCCAACCGGTTGCCTGGTCATGACGAGTATTCTTTCTAGTACAGCACGTAACCTTCTATCGGCTTTTACAAATATACCCCGGGTACTTTCCTGAGTTCGACACATCAACGGACGCAAATCGAGGTTGACCACCCTGTTTTCTGCTTCAGCCTTCAGATCTATGAAGCTGCTTTCTCTGTAGCGGTGTATGAAGCCTCAGGGACTGAATGTCCACCGAAAGGTGCGCTAGCGAAATCGCCGTTCCAGGATAAGAAGAACGGAAGCACGAACCACCTCGCTGAACGGGGCGCCATGCACCTGACATCTGGAAAGTTTGACGGTTGGTGGAACGTCGGGGCAAACAAGGCACAGGTTGCGTGTATATTGACGTATCTGTCTCATCAGACACATGCACTAGCCCCGATAGGACAGCGGAAGACAACTTCACTCCCGAGATCAGATGAAGACAAGCAAGCTTTACACACCAGTAACATTTGTGTCGTCATTGTGATATTCGTTCGGCCGTCGAGGTTAAAATGTGCACCGTCACAACGCTCTGGCGAAGACAACTCCTGTGTGGTGATACTTCAACTCCAACGTTCGGCCATCGCGCTGCTAATTTAGCGTTTCATCGCGGCGGGTTGAGGGCCCGGATGACATTGTGTTTTCAAGGATGCAGAGGTAGGGAGATTTAGCGCCGCTGATGGATCGTTGGGCGGCTGCCTTGAAATGGAATGGACTAGTACAAACGATGGTGAGCGTATACGCCGCCGCCTATTGACAAAAATTTTTCTTTCGGTACTCCTTTTTCGGATAATTAAGGATGACCGTTAAAGTGGCGCCCTGTCGTGCGGTAGATTGCCTACGGAGGTCAACCTCATTACCTTTGATTGTAGGAGAAGTGGGTCCTCACCCGTTTTTGGAATACTTAAATGAATTCTGACCAAGTGTATATCCATCCCTGCCTCTCGAGGCTTCGCGAAATCGTCACGCCCCACCAGACCATTGAGTAGCGTCCGGAATCAAAGTTAAGCAAGGTCTAAAAAGCCAACATATAGATACATATAAGGTAACACATCCCATGAATTTGAAGTTTTCTGGGAGATGTGTTCTGCATCATTGCAAGATTCTGAGGTTCTTGCCTGCGGAGCAGTGCAACATGTAGATGCAAGTGTTCAACCGGAACACTCAAGCAGGACCGCATATTGGATTCACAAACGAAGAAACAAGGAACTCCTCGGAGTCAAATCAATAAAAGTCACAACCCGGAACTCGGGAGAAAAAAGGCCACTTCAACATCGACCAGACCACGACGACGAGGGATTCCAAGCTAAAGGGTCACGTGAGCATCGGCGAAAGAGGACACGTGATAAAAGAACAACCAATGGAACCGCCCCACCGAATAACTGATCGCGGTCAAAGGTCACCCCCGGCTACCAGCACGCATATCAACACACACGTGACACTTCTCGACGCGCAACCACTAACCCACCGCTACGCACAACTACGCTCCCTAATAACGCACTGATGATGTCACCTCCAATGGTGATGAAACGTTTGCAATCAAATTGCCCAACTCAGCGAACAAGCCGACGACCATCT
>NW_008751691.1:1614049-1624524 GCF_000715545.1 Opisthorchis viverrini | reverse complement strand
GAAGAAACAAGGAACTCCTCGGAGTCAAATCAATAAAAGTCACAACCCGGAACTCGGGAGAAAAAAGGCCACTTCAACATCGACCAGACCACGACGACGAGGGATTCCAAGCTAAAGGGTCACGTGAGCATCGGCGAAAGAGGACACGTGATAAAAGAACAACCAATGGAACCGCCCCACCGAATAACTGATCGCGGTCAAAGGTCACCCCCGGCTACCAGCACGCATATCAACACACACGTGACACTTCTCGACGCGCAACCACTAACCCACCGCTACGCACAACTACGCTCCCTAATAACGCACTGATGATGTCACCTCCAATGGTGATGAAACGTTTGCAATCAAATTGCCCAACTCAGCGAACAAGCCGACGACCATCTTCGCAACCTTAACTACCGACATTTTTCTCTATAGAAAATGTACGCATTTCGAACACACAATTACAAAAAGCATTGAGTGGGCTCTGAATATAATTGACTGTTTTGTGCACATTTTCTACCAATCAGAGCTCGACTGGGTACTCAGCTGGCAATTGGCCGTATTCTGACGAATTACAAGTAGGTCAGGCTTTTTGGCCGTGGCAGCGTCTGATAGCCACCGGTTAGGCCCTCTGGCCCTCGGCGCCCGCTTAACACGAGGCGAAACGGCGGACGTTTTACTATCCTCGTAAATTGGTGCGTCGGCTTTTCTTGCCACAACCCTTCTGTAAACTTGTTAAAAAACTACAGATCTACCGCATTACTTAGCATTCTGTAGGTAAGAAGCACATGCCGCGGGATTGGATGGCCTTAGTTACCCCAGCCGCGCCTACTCTTACCCCTTTTAAGGAATTCTTGAATAGGAATTACCAGCTTTCATGTCACAGCGAACGTGAAATTTGTTGGTATCTAATATGCAGACGAATTTCATCTCATACGGGAGATCGATGAAGCATAAGCACAAGCGCTTCGGAGACCCTCATTGCATCTTTGAGAGTGGACATCCATGTCCATGCAGCCCTTTTCCGTCCGGAACCCCGCCTACTGTTTTCGGGTTCCGTCCTTACAAGCCATCGTGTTACACCGTGAAATGAGGCGTATGGTTACAACGTTAGTCGAAGTAATTCCTTTGATTTCCACGCCCTGCGAGCACCCTTCCGGAAATTAAGCTCCAATTTCAGTTTAACTCAGTTGTTTGGGATTCCCTTTTTCACAGAAACGGGTAATTCAAGCAGGCAATGATTGAAGATTTTTCCTTTGTACTCAAACGGAGTGGGTGAGATTTCGTCAAGACCAGCATTTCGGTGACGCCTACGAGATGAAATGCACCCTTATATTCATGAAGCCGTCTGGACTGTGTTGCGGATTTGGGTCTGATCAGAGAATAACACGTGGCCAGTTATTCTTGGAAGCGTTCAATCCATTGATTCAATTCTTCAGTGTTAAAAAGGAGTGAGCCGTTTTTTGATTGACTGTTCCTTTCTCTAGAAGTCTTTTGCTAGGGAGTATCATTTCAAATGGTTTTCGCACCGTCCTAGAGTTCCTCGCCTCTATCTGATGGGGTTCCTGGACTTGCCAAGTCCTTCGATTCGCGCACATTCTCTTCATATACAGCCCTACAATTGCGAACGGAGGCACTATCTGGAAAACGCATCAAAAACCAGTGCCTAGCTTCCATGTCACCCAAAGAAGCATGAGGGCTGGGATACTGCGAGCTTACCCAAGCCTAGGTAGAGGAAGTTGAAAGGCATAGGTCAGACCTTCCGGTCAGTACATTCGCGCACTAACCACTGAGCCATCTCGACAAGGGATGTCATGGGTGAACAAACATGAATGAAATCCACTTAGGCAATCAAAATTTTATCCGCGTCATTAATTGCTGATGGCTTTATAGTCTATCTGCATTTGTTATCATCTCAACTGTGTGGTAGCTGTGTTATTTAGGAGATTGGTGGAGTTATCGCTTCATGTTTTGTAGTCTGAGTGGCAGAGTCCCAAGAAAGAAGACAAAGGAAACCGCGTAAAGGTTTTGGTACTGAGAATGAACCAATGGAAGAAAGAGCGCTGCGGCTCAGGAGCTGGAGAAATAAAACGTCGAAAACATCGAACTGTTTGTTAGGTCCTAACCGTCCTAATATTCGTTTCAAAATATGTGTAGGTCTTCAGATTAGGATTCACCTGCATTGGTGCAAATGTCTTTGGGTTCCTGCTGGACCACCGTCATGGTGTGCATATGGATTCGACTGGTGCCTTGTCTGTTTGCACGGAGAACATGTGTGGATGTTACTTCAAACGTACCCAACAATATACCAGAGGGATCAAGTTATTTGATGTAGGCGGTGCAGCGTGTCCCGGGCGAAGTTGATTCGCGTGGGGGACCCATGCGGCACACTGTGTGGACGTGGTAGATGTTGTTTCCCATACGGCGCTTCATGTCCACTTTTCCCAGCCGTTGCGATAGTTCTTAGTTGAAAACCGAAGCACCGGGCTTTTGGTAGTGTAAACAACATCGTGATGGTGGTTGTGTCGCTCAAAACGTGTGTTGCTTTTTAGTACATGTGGAGGAGATGGGCATACCGCATCTATGGGTATGCGGACTTTACGCCCCAAAAGCGTCCCGGCATGTGAGTTGTTTGGCACATTTGGGTTAGGTGTCACCCGGTAACTTAACAAGGTTCCATTAATCTCCGCTGACGTTTCCTTCCTTGAAGGTTTTTGAAGTGCTCGTTTGAGTGTTGACAAATTTTTCGACTTAGCCATTAGATTGGGGATGGAATAGTCTGCAAAACAAAGTGAATTCCGCCGAGGTTAATACACTGACTTTATCTGATATCGATGTTCCTGGTGCACCGAAATGACTGAAGATGCTAGTGAGCTGCAAGAATGTGGAGCGAGAAATGTTGTGATCCATAATGATCATCTCTGGCCATTTACTGTAAGGATCAACCGTTGTAAGATAATTCTGACTGTCAATTGGTTCCGCAAAATCAATATTTAGAAGCAACCAAGGGTTAGTTGATGCAAGCCACGATGCTAACTCGGTCTTCCACGGTGCTTCTTTAGAACACTGACTGCACGAGTTCCGCTTGTCCGTGCCCGGCCAGTATACATAGCTTCGCTCTAAGGCTTTCATGCAGCTGACGTCTGGATGCCCAAAGTGAAACCGCTTTAATACTCTCACTTGCAGTTTAAGTTGTATTATAACACGTTCAACAAGAAGGCAACTATCGAATTCATATAGAGAAAATCGTCGATGGGATAAGGATGAATGTCGCGTGTCGCTGACGACGGTCAGCGCGCTCGGTGATAGTGTACTACTTGTTGGAGCACGGACTCGCATCTGGTTTCGTCACGGGCCATTGACATAGTAAGCAGAAGGGCTCAAATGTGTGCAACGAGTATGGTGCCAACTTTCGGTTTGAGAGAAATGGAACCCATAATTGTATCTTCTGCCGGATGTCGTTGTGAGTCCATCAGTCCTAATAAGGCGTTTGCCTAGTCAATCGTATCCGTAGACTGGCATTCGATTAAAAATCCATAACCGAGGGTAGTAGTCTCCCATCACTGGAGACGATTCGCCGTGTATACTGAAACGCCTTTCTTTGAAGCTAAAATACCGGTAATCGATTTGTGACCGGTTGTAAGTGTGTCATTGCGACCTTGAAAGATTTTGTGGAATTTATTAACGGCAAACACGATCACAAGTGATCGTTTTTTTTATGACGGCAATTGCGTTCGGCTGATGTCAAAGTCGGGCTGCGTGGGTGGTGGTGTTTTTCACTTCCGTCAGGGAATCGGTGGTAAATAAACCCCTTGATTTTTTGGTTGGATGCATATGACGCTAAAATGATATACATATGTGGGTTGTAATGCACAAGCCGCAATTCTGATGACAGCAGTGATTTAACTGCGTCAAAGGATTATTGACACAGGTGACCAATCCGGGGGGACATCCTTCTTTAAGAGGTGGCTGAGAGGACCACGAGCATGATGCATATATGTACCGTATTAGCTCACCAACCTAAGGAAAGATCGTGGCGAGGACACATCTGTCGAAGGTAACACTCTGTATTGCATCAATGTTGTCGGAGTTAGGATGACGGCCAGATCTACCGAAAATGAAACACAAATATTTGATAAATATGAGAAAGAATGCACATTTTTCTGCTTGGAGATGAAGGTCGTCTTCCCGAGCTCGACCAACTAGTGAGGTTAGGCGATGGAGGAGTTCTTTCTGATCAGAGGGTGCCACAGGTTATCATCCAAGTACGCCAAGACGCCTGTTAACATGTTTTCTAGAACTGAGAGGATGATGATGTCAGTTGAGTTCGGAATAATCAGCACAAATCCTGACCTCATACGTCATCTGAACCACAGCAATGGCAGCTGCCGGAAGAAATTAGCTGACAGGCTAGATAACGTCTGAATTCTAGAGACAATCGAGTTCTGCGTCCACAGATGAAAAAGCCGCATAGGGCACAGGGCGTTTTGGTCTCAAGACAGGTTTGCTATTTGGCTTCAAAGGGTGTGTTACTTTGGCTTTAGAATAATGCTACTATCTTGCTACTATATTGAAAAAACATTGGAAAATTTTTATAGAATTGTACTTGTAAGTTTTTGGGAAATTCTTGCATGATTGAGGCACACGCCATCACATACGGACTGCAGAGGGACCCAAAGAAGATTTTATTGATCTTTTCAACCAGGGCCGAGAAATTTCAGAGGTAGCGAATGCCTTCAAATCGCACATTATTGAAGGGCACATCACAGTTTAGTTCACCAGTAAGCGGCGAGTTGTTGCCGGAAGCAGACTATGCAATCTTTAGTAGCAGAATACAATGGCTTCCCAAATTCATTCCAAGTGGAACGTGAAATAGCTGTGAGATGCGAGGCTGTATAGGGCTTATGACAGACAGGATGATTATTCTCGGAAAATGTGATATTCTGCGGGATGCGAAATCCATTTTGAATGATACAAAAACACAATTCAGTCGACACTGCTTCCGTTGTGATGTAGAAGCGGTTTTAAATACGCTCTCTAGGTGATCAATCAGCTTGGTTCTATGGGAAGCAAAATCCTCTCTTACGACCAGTATGGTGGCATGTCGCACTGGTGTTTTCTGAACGAGCAAAAGCAGCTGTAATGCCAGTCACCACGGGACCACTATGATGCAGAAAACCTATTGTGTTTGGGATGGCAATGACACTGAAATGCCCTATTACTGTTTGCGGAAACATGGTCCACTATATCGTTTGGGCTAGACGATAGTTGACCGATCATTGTGCTATCTTAGTTCAGTTGGACGAGGCGGTGACATTCATTACTGGGATGCTGTATGATTATCTTTGGGTTTTGTTCAGTTTAGTGCTATACTTCTGTGGGATGCTTGCATGACGAGAGGACTGGATGTCAGATATCAATATAAGCTCTTTAACGCGCTTGCTCAGCAAGGAATGTTCTTAAAATGTATCAGTGTTCTCAGAATTACGGAATTGTTGGAGTGAACGGAAGGCTGTCCACCAGCTTCTTTACACAAAGTGATGTCCAACGAGGATGCCCTCTTTCCATTTCTAGTTAATTTCACGATCTAAAAGATGGTGAGGCGATCGCTCCCAAACCCTGGTGTTCCAGTAGCTACTGGCGAAAACCTTGTCGGCGGGATATGTAGACAGTATCCTTCTTGTCTTCGGAGAGGAGAATAAGGCTCAGGTGTTTTTGGATCAACTGACCAAAGTAATCCAACAGTTTGTCGTGCGCTTTGCACGCACAAAGTGAGGTCATGCCTCTGGACGCGCAGTTACAGAATACGCCAATTACAATCCAAAAAGTGGCTTTCGAGGTTGTGAGACATTCCGCGTACCTTGGAAGTCGTATTGCAGTTTGACAGGTGAAGTCAATGCATGGTCCTCTTGGGCTTGGATCGCATTCGCGAATTTTCAACATGTGGCAGTAAAGCGGCATGTCCATAAATCTCAACGGACTTGTGCATCAGGCTACAACAAAGGATGTCTCGTTGTTTGGCTGTGATACATGGTCTCTGTGAACAGCGGAATAGAGACATCCTAAGGTCAGAACCATACCTTATGTAGGCTGATGTCAGCGAGTCCGCAGTGAGGGAATTAGAAGACGATTTAAAGAATGTGTCCACCAAATGCTGTGTTGGTTAGTCCGCTTATTTCACATGCTGAGTCATGGTTTTTGGAAGAGAATACCTCTCTCCGTGCCCAATTCAGAGTGGTGCAAGCTGCTATTTGGTCGATTTGTGACCTGGCACAGGGATATGAAATTGATTAACAAAAGTCTGGGTGCTGTGGGTGCGACTCACCCTCCAGAAAGGGGTTCACGTGATCCTCAACGTGTGTGGTTGGCGACACTGGAAGTCTACTGGATAGTCTACGCCAATGACGTCTCTGTTATCAGTATCTAGCTATATTTATTGAATGAGGTTTTTGGATGTAGACACCTAGGAATGATTGTGGTAGGCTAGCACTAAATCCTTTTCACATCCACTTTTTTCTTCACAAATAGGCTTTCAAGTAAATTGTGGCAGCGAAGTGCCAGTGTTGAACACTGATGTTATGCTGTTGATGATGAGTATGACGTGTCCATATTCGGACGCACCTTGACGAAATCTACAGAGAGATGTTGGCAACGGATATCTTGTGTGCACTTTTACTGACTTATTTATGTTAGTTCAACTGGTGGAGTCCTCGGTTGTTGATCTGCTCACCGAATTTGGCGACTTGATTGTCAATGGTTGTTCACCACCCGAGGGAACAGCTTTATTCAAACTAGCAGTGACGATATCTCCTCGATTGGTGACGAAACGTTTGCAATCCAAGTGCTAAGCTGGGACACAGACCAGCAACCAAGCAACATATCCGAGCTAGCTATATTCCACATCGCCAGTCATTTGCGGAGAATTTAGTGAAGCGGTCGTTAAGACTGACTCACATCTTCAACTTATCGTGTCAGTGATCCAACTGAACCGAGCTTTCTATTCATGAGGGAATCGACGCTTCGGATGACTGGAGTAGTGGGGCTTACACACACGAGAACACATGCATGGATCAATGCTGATTTTGACGTAGCTTTTTTCCTACATTTGTTTCGGCGTTTTTGTTCGTTAAGTCTAGCCGAAACTACGATGACTCCATTCTACTGCAATCCACATTTCTCCCTCTGCTGAGAAAGTTTTGCTTGGAAAATCTGTAAACCCTCTGGTTCTGCCGAGTGGGACTGGCCATGCGCTCTGCAACAGCATGCTTTACAAATGAGTCATGCCGTGTCCTTCGACAATTGCCATTTCCCTGGATGGTAATTTTGAAATAGGACGAATTAGTAAGGGATGTAGCTCACTCACGTAGTCGATGGTGCTTTCAACGCATTGCTCCTCATTTTCGATCTATTGAATGATTACGTCTTTTTATTATTGTTTGTCATTTCGTCCTTTTTCGCTCCAACATAACTAATCGTGGATGGTAATTTCAATTTTAGCACAATCACCTTGGAACTCCTCGAACGTCATTGGTCAAAATGGATTTCCGAACTCAGGCATCTCCTGCTTCACCGAGGGAGTTGTCAGCGTGGACGTCTGACGAAGACCTTGCAGCCCAGCGCGTATGTTGCTTCATTTTCAGACCTCTAGTGTTTTCCACTGCTTTTTTCGAATGTTTTCCTAGGAGGCATGCTGGGAATTCATGGCTACTTAAGACAACCCATCTTGCCACTCCCGAGTAGTCACATCCACCGTTAGAATTGAGTTCCCCTCTTGGGCTGTGTAAATTTTTGACTCAATAACCATAGAATCAACTCTGAAGACCTGGGGTAACTCATATGACACTTACTATGTACAAAATCATACATTAGTTTCGATCAGTCCACGATGATGCGGAACACGTTTAGTACCTTCATAAAAAACTACTGTGTGCATGACAGCTATGTGCTGGAAGGCTTCGCAGCGCGAGATAGGTCAGTGTTTAAGACGCGAGCTTATTAACCGGAAGGTCCGTGTTCTGAATCCAACCCCGGTATCTCAACTCCTTTCTGGGTCTGGACAGCCTGGCAATACCTGAGACCTCATGCTTCCTTCGGGTAGCGTGGCACCCAGGCACCGAAAGGGGATTACAGCTGAACAGCTGTTATGTCATTGCAGCCGTACGACTAACTGTTTGTTTTACAGATAATGTAATTCGCGGCTTCATAGTTAAGAGATCCGTTAAGGCCAGTACCAACAGGATGTCATGACATGATGGTACTGACAACCGGTGCTCCGTAAGGATGTAACAGAACTACGGTCCACAGTGCCGAGGCGCACTTTCTGCCCAGGTACATGTCATGACTATATAACCCATACATTTGCATAACCCATTAACTCGTGATTCTCACTCTATTTTCAGCTCATGTACTACAGTTATTAGACGATTAAAGCGTACATTACGTCTTCCTATTCTGTCTCCTTTCTAATCCCGTCCTGGAACTACTCGACTCGCAACAGTACAGCCAACTGCCATCTTCAAAACAATGTAGAACTAGTTAGCAGTAGCATTGCTGTGGCCAACGGTCCAACTAGCTAGACCTCCATTCACCTCATACCGAAGTCCATAGCCCCTCAGCTACTACTGTGCCAGAGAGACGGGCCGTTCTTGGGGAGGATCAGGCTTGTGAACTTTTTGCCACAAGGTGGAGGGCGATTTCGAGATAGTTCAGCAGTTACTGCTACCGAGAAGGAGGTTCGAATCCATTTCTGGTTTTATGACTGCTCCTCCAGGCATTTGTGCTTCCCTCACCTTTTCTTACAGGCTTGTGTAGATAGGATGCCACAATCGAATCAAGTCATTGGACGTTGGTAGACAAGACTAATCAACTTGACGTTTACAGTTGAAGACCAACTAGGGTTTTTGAAATTCAGACGTTGATGGATAACTTCCCGCACAAATATGGTTGACATTTTAACAGTGAAGGACTATCAGGCCCGGGTGCATTACAGTCCTCACAACTTTTGAGTCTATTTTCGTTCATTCACACTGCAAGCCTTATGTGTAACAAAGATTACGGCACACTGTGCCTCCAGAATTGAGAGGAAACGCCCATTTGTTTCCAATAAATCTAGATGACTACTGTGTAACTTTTTTATTCCCTGTGCATTTTGAATGAATAACTAACTACAAAGGTTGGTTGATATGATCATATCAGCTAGCCATTAGGCTTTTTCGAATGTAACCACTTCAATTTTAGCATATCACAAACTCATGGCTAGCTCCAGGATACACAGATTTACCTGCATGTGGATTTTTCACCTTGCATTCACAGGTATGCAGTGTGTAAGAACCATGAAAAAAATGGTCACAGTATGGTCAGATGACTTTGCTTTCATTTTTCCATCACGGATTAATTACTAATGCGGCGAAAATACCTATTCCTTTCTCGTTCGTCACACCCATTCGACTTTAACTGGACTGCAAACAAAACGGATCAAAAACACGTCTGTTCTCCACTGTCCCAGTTTTGTGTACATGTGTACTTGCACCTTGGAACTTGTGTTTCATACGGGTTACATAACGGCTTACAACAAAAACACAACTCCCCGTGTGACCGCAGCACCATTAAACCCTACATTACTTCTAACAATAGACATACGCAACTGAATCGGATCAGCAGTTCGGACACATGGGCGATCACGACATTTTTTTCTTCAAAATTTCGTTCCAACTGTGAGATTTAACTACTCTTTCGAGGTCTGTTGCACTGGACTTTGCTTGCAAGTCTGACCAGATAGTATAACTATCATGAAACCACCTCTTGTTCGTTCAGTGGGGTTCCTCATCATTTCCGAATATAACTTGGCGTACCTTCTTGACCTTTGGAACATTATTATCAATAATAATAATAATAATAATAATAATAATAATAATAATAATAATACTCGTTATTTCTTGCGACCTAAGACCTAACTAAAGTTTTAAAAAATCGTTCAGATGTAGCACCCTTTCGGTGCTTAACTGTAGTGTCGCACGAAGCAGGCACGAGGTTTAGGATACTGCCACGTCGCCCAAGCCTAGACAGGGTAAGCCAAGAGGTTCGAACCACGGACCTTGCGGTCAGTAAATTCGCGCTTCAACCACTTGGTCCAACTCGCCCCCTTTCGGTGCCTAACTGCCATACTACCAGGAGAGAGCACGGAGGCTGGAATACCGCCAGGTTACCCAATCCTAGACAGGGGTAGTCGAGAGGCAGAGGTTGAGTTCGAACCACGGACTTTTGGGTCAGTAAATCCGTGCTCTAACCGTTGAGCCATCTCGCCCGATAATGTAGCATTAGTGGGATAGGAAGACACCCCCTATCACCGCTTTTCAGTCTGAAAGGAGCGAGATGGCCGAAGTGGTTAGAGCCGGATTACTAAACCTGAAGGTCCGCGGTTCGAATCCGACCTCCGCCACTCGACTTCCCCTGTCTAGGCTTGGGCAACCTGGCAGTATCCCAGCCCTCGTGCT
>NW_008751691.1:1606301-1614006 GCF_000715545.1 Opisthorchis viverrini | reverse complement strand
GAACGGAACGCTTTATCTTTTTTTTATCTGAAAGGAGCATGCATGGGATGTACTTAGACTGTGTTTATTACCTTCAAGCTTCTGCCAACTCCACTCCGCTGAACCTCTGTCCTCATCGGAACCCCATATGTTTCGTTTCTTTACAGCTCAGAAGTCCTTACAAGTTATCACCCGTTGATCGACCGTCGAGTACGTTCGATGTTGGTCAGAGTACGACGGGACGATACACATTTGCTGATTTTTATCATGCAGCGAGCTGCGTCAAGTTCAACAAGAAGCATTATCTTATACCGACTGCTGTTTCTCTTCGCACTTCACGTTGTGAGCCGGGCGATCAGGTAAGAATTCATATGTTATTTCCTTCATCGGAAGTTTTGTTCAGTCCAGCCGTATATGGCAAATACGTTCATCCACGTGAATGTTGGTTTTTGTGTTCCCTGAATGGACTTCGGGGGCTCTTTTTTGTTTGTTTCTAAGGGGCGGTAATTTGTAGTTTAATGGTTTTTGTAGGCATCAGAAGTACGCCTTTATCAAGGCTATATTACTTCCAGGTGCTTATATAGTAAAACAGTCTTATACCTCTTGGTTATGCACAACCGGAGTCTTCGTGTGTATTGACTATTCGGTGATCGATTCTAGCAAGCAAACAGCGCCCATTCAGACTAGCGAGTGTGTATGGAAATAAGCCATTTGGACCCGTTGAATGTGGGCTAGATGATGGGTGGGACTTTGGGTACGGCAAGGATTAAGGCATGATCGTAGAACAAGTGCCTGAATTCTTGATCACACTGACCCTGTCTTCGACCTCTCTTATTTCTGCAATTAACGTGGCCACAGTGTATCAGCTGGATACCTCTGCTGTTTGCATTCGGTTGCAACTAGGAACACCATTCAACGAGCCAATAGATGTTGCCCTTGGAGACTAGCGAAGGACACAGAACAGGGAAGTAACCCATCTTTGAGGCTTTGAGCTTCGATATTATCTTTTCGGGTCAGGTAATCTCTGGGAACCGAAAGCGCTGAAGAAAGTTGTCTAGATGGGTCCGATCAGTGGTTTGCAAAGTCTACCCGATTGTCTTTCCAACACAAAAGCAATGTATCAGTTGGCACTCCACTCCAGCACTCTGACGGGATCACCACTTCCGGTGCTGCGCCATCCTTTTTTCCGATTGTTGTCGAACAAAAACTATGGGTCTAGCGTTATTTTGTTACGTGCTTCCCGAATAACAAAACGACGCAAAGGAACACTGCAGCTGGGTAAACACCAGCTCCATTATAATGCTGCATGAGCTGTCTAATCATGTGGCAGCTGTTGTTGCTCGAGGTGATTTTAAAGTAATATACCCTGCTTATGCAAAGTAATCTGTCCAAGCCGTTTGGATGAATTCTAAACTTTCCCTAGGGTTTACAGTAAGTTTCAAGGATGAAACTGATGGATTACGTTGATCTAGTGTCGTATAAGCGGGTGATTGCACGCGAAGGACACGGAACCAATGGGAGTTTTTTGCACTTGTCACTTAACTGTCACTTTCCTACAGTTACTGTCTGGTTGAAACTAAATAACAAACCTATACGTCGAAAAATTGGATTGATTTGGGGAGCTTCGCCATGTCTTGTGATCATCATTACTCGTTTTGTGAGGTTCGCTGTGAAAATGAAGTGGAAATTTTGTACGTAGCAAAGAAATTCTGTTTTCCCCAGTCTGCTAGTGGAAAACCGGGAAGCGCTTTATAGCTGAAAAGTAATCTTTTCAGTATAGGAAACGTCCCACAAGTTTCCGTCATCCGAGAGGTCACTCACCACCATATCCCGCAACCTCATCTGCGCGGTGCGAGAATTGTAACACTATATCCTAATTTGTAGTTAACTCCCTGTTGTACATTGCAACTCCTGTGCTGGTTTTCCACTTGTTGTTCCGCCCACTATGGTATATCAAAAGGCACGGTCGCTTCAGATATTTTAGTGGAAGTAAAGGGAGATTACTACAGCTGTATTTTTGAACCTAACGCACTATACTCCACAAGGTCGAGGTAGCGACGAGGCCAGGAATGCTCGATTCCGTATTCCGACTAATCAGGATACATTCATTCAGTCGGCATAGTGTTCGTTTCCGGACACCACCCAGCATTCATACCCGTATCATGAATGTTGCGGGTTCGAACCTACCCAGTAAGTCGTGAGAAGTACACTTCTGGTGACTCTCAGTAGCAACATAACAATCACCTCTGCTTTCCATCTTTTCAGCATAGATTCACTTCCCTTGTAGGATGAAATCTTTTGACACCGTTGCTTTCCGAACGTCACCTTGTGTCCAGCAGAGGTGTATCCACCTGAAATTTTCGGCTGACTAGTAGGAACGTCTTATAGCGCCGGTATAGGCGTACACCGATTCAAGTCAGAAGTGCGTTTTCATCCAAAGACCAACGACACATTGTTCCTGTCAACTGCTCGAGTGGTGTTGCCTTAAATTTCCTAGTGTTTGGGCTTCATTCGAACAGTGTCCAAATTTCGCGGGAAATTGCAGCTTTGTCAACACGCCAGTTGGTTCTAGAAAACACGCATTTGTCTCAGTTTCATTCAAACACTACTGCAGCATATCGTACATGCTTTCCCGTTAGTTTCTAACACAAGGGCCATACAAGTCTAACATACATACAAGTCTAATATATAAAGACATCCGATCATTTTTCGATCCGTATCATCTTTCCACATTGCACAACTCTCCGGTCATTTTTGTTTTAATGCAAAACAGACACAACCCTCTTGTCGCGTCTACTTCGTCTGTTATCCTCGGTCAGAAGATGTAACCCGGTTCATCCCTACTCTTTTCTGCTGTGACGTGAGTCTTTCCAGTCCGACAGACGTGGAGCTCCCTTGGTTCCATTTGCTTCCGGACGACTTTACCATGGACAAGTAAGTGGACTTCACAAATGCCATTCATTGCAATGGTGCAAAAGTCATGACTGAAATAAAGTGGTCTTATCATCATCATCGACAGCATGACATCAACACCGATGCTTCACTGCCCTAAATAAAGTGGTCCAAGTCCTCATTTGCAAATCATTCTGGTTTTCACGAGAGACTCAACTGAATCTCTCGTTTATGATATTCTACAACTGAATGTGCTGCACACAGGCCGTCTCATGATTCAGTTGGCACGATATTCGGGATATCGCAGTATATTTTCGTAAAGGAAAGTGCTGACAAACCGAATTGATTTGCAAATGAGTATATTTCTCGAAAAACAGTCCAATTTGGGTTCAAGTAGATCATAAGGTTGACGGAAACTCGGGGACTGCGCCTACTTGATGAGCCCCAAGAAGGGTGAAACCGGTCGTGGGCTGTCGAAAAGTTTTCAGAAACCTTGTGAGTAGTTCCCTTTGTGGTCTAAGTCCCATTTGGGTGACGGACCATAGCGTATTGCTGTGCCGAAATGTTGTGTCTATCGTCACACAAAATAGCAAGGATACGCAAAGCAAATTCGAATATTCATCATCTGTTTCCCTACATCATACTTATACATTCGCAATAGTAATAATAATAACAGCACTAAAGCAATCGTTCAGCTGTAGCACCCTTTCGGTGCTTCACCGCCATGCCACTCGAAGGGAGCATGAGGGGTTAGATAATGTCAAGTTGCCCAAGCCTGAACAGAAGCAGTGGGAATGCCGGGGTTGGGTTCGCACCACGGACCTTCTGGTTAGTAAGTTTTTGCGCCCTAACCACTGAGCTATTTCGAGCTCAACTCAGCCTCTACATCGTTCTCCACTAGTTATCTCACGTTTTGCGTGGCTAGTCTGTCTACCTAAAGTGCCAGGATATGACGGCCATAGCTGCTTTGACAGGGGAGCTTCAAGCTACAAATGGGTGTTTGGTGCCTGTTGGGAACTATTGACGCATGAGCTGTCTCCTGAGAGTACAACGGGTTTGTTGCGTGCACTTTCCTCGCAAATGTAATTCTTATCACTAATATGTAGGTGTTGGGCACAAATCGGTCTGTTTCGTCTCCAATACCAGGCCAAGTGGAGCCAATTTTCAAAGTGCTCGACTCAGCTAAGAAAAATTCTCAGTGGGCGATGTGCACATGTTTTCCCTATCTACTTCAGCTGTTGAAGGTAGCACAGCATCAACATTTTGGGAAACGGGTTAGACTTTTGAGTGATTGGCTACTGTTGGGCCCCTCGAAATAGATCCAGCGCCTGTTTTTGTCATCTGTAAAGCCCTTGGAACCGAAACCTAAGGCTGGGGACCTAAAGCAACCTGTCTTCTTCGGTCCTAGCTGACGAGAGGTGTCGTCCTCTTTCACAGCTTTTTTCCCACTGATTTCCATAAATGCCGGATGACGATAAAGTAACGGGGGTGTTGGGGTTTATCGTCGTGTCAGAACGTTCGTTCATTTGCGTATTGCATCGAAAGTCGCTTTCACGTGACTGCGGCCAAACCCTACTGAGGACTGAGCGTCTTCAGCCGCTCTCACTTAACTGGTTCACCTTACGGGAGCCACATACCAGGAAGTTTGGAAACTGACGTGACCTGACAGGTCTCTTGAATATGTATACTGCTCCAGTCTTGTCTGAATAAGGCTCCACCAATGCTGATAGATTTAAATGGCTGTTATCATCGTCTTCATCGTTGTCACCTTACTGATGGAAGCAAATTGCATCAATCTACCCTTCGTACGCGATTTTATGGCTGAATGCACATACCGAATTGGCTTCTGTGCAGTGAAGCATCGGTGTTGAACACTGAGTCATGCTGTCGTAGTATTTCGTGATGTGGCGTATATTCGATGTCTTTATTTAGTAGTGACATCCGAGTGCAGCATAGTTTGTTCTTTGTGCAGATCATTTGACTCATTGTTCAGCTGTCGCACCCTTTCGGTACCTAACTGCCATGCCACCCGAAGGCTGCACGAGGGCTGGGATACTGCCAGGTTGCCCAAGCCTAGATAGTGGTAGTCGAGAGGCAGGGGTCGGGTTCGAACTACGGACCTTCCGGTCAGTAAATTCGCGCTCTAACCACTTGGGCCATCTCGCCCCCATTAGACCCATATCAGCCATCTAGGCGTTTTCGGTTTATACAAACAGTAGTCTACCTTTTGGTGTGTTCTTTGAGCATATTAATCTGTCCAGCTATGCCTATAATCAGATGGTACCTAGTTGAAGTGTTCATCTAACCACGGATACTTTTGGAATTAGATGTGTTATAAAGACGTTGGATAGGATGATCTGCGCTGCTTGAATAAGCACGAGCCGAGGTGTTTTTTTGTTTGCTACTCGTTTTCGCTTGCGACATTTGGCTTGATTGGTGTGTATTGACTTCTGGTCGAGTATTCTACGTTTTCCGCTCACATAATATACTCCTCTTCTCATATTTTAGTGCCCCCATTAGCCTGGCGGAAAGCCTACTTCGTGAGCGCATGCGTGCCACCAGTAGCGGTGTGGCGGACTTTGAAGTTGAGTCCTCCGGTCATCTGGTGATCACGGCATCAAGCCGAATTTTCTTCGCCAACGATACGGCTGAAATAAATGTAAGTTTTTAGTCAAACTCAATGCACGCGCTCGATTACAACACGGATGTATCAACATCCTGGCCTCTGGGTATCATATTTATGGCAGTTCAGTCGGTCAGTTAACCGCGTGTTGATTATTCGGCGCACTCGACCTTGTTATCACTAGATTAGCTGGTGAGCTAAGTTGCAAACTCTTCGACAGCCCAGGAAGACGTTCTTGAGGCTCATCAGGTAGGCGCAGTCTCCGAAGTCAACCTTTATTCGGCGCACTCGACCTTGTTATCACTAGATTAGCTGGTGAGCTAAGTTGCAAACTCTTCGACAGCCCAGGAAGACGTTCTTGAGGCTCATCAGGTAGGCGCAGTCTCCGAGATTCAGTCAACCTTATGTATGCACTCACTTAATGCTTTCGCTGTGTTTGGTATGCCATGCTTTGACCCTTCGAGAAATCTCATGGGACTAACGAATTCCGCATCTGATTACACTCAGTGTTCACTTACAAAATTGTACCGTTTGGCTGTTTACACATTATGTGATCCGGTCAATAGAGACTACGGCGCTATTCTTGTTTCGATTAGACAATGGCTGTAGGTACTATGAATAGGAACCTGGTGGTAATCGAGTTTGTGTTGCCCCGAATATGGTGTTAGTGTCTAGCTCCCTCCCTTCTCACCCTCCTCCTTCACCCTTTGATGTCATTCACGTGACAATAGCTATCTGGTGAGGGCACTGTTCAACATGTTTTTTATACGGGCCCTGTTGCAGGTTACTTTCGCCGCATTGTGCGTTAGTGGTTCACGTATACATGTACCTTTCTAGAACGTATTCTTTATCTGGTAGTTTTGTCTTTTGATTAGTCCTCACAAACTGCTCGACGTTTCACTTTTGAATATCGGTGGAACCGGTCGTAGGCTGTCGAAGAGTTTTCCGTGACCTTATGAATAGTGTGTCGCGTCTAGGTATCAATGAAACCTATTACTGATGCCCCTCCTAAACTGAAATTGATCTCCCGTCTTTCGTCTACTTGAAAGTCACCAACCTACCAACGCATCTTTAGCGCTTATTTTTGAGGACCGTCAAACTATGCGTTCGGAAAGTGAAACGTCTCACAAATTGCGTAAAACTTCCACATGGGAACTATCCACTCGACGAGCCAGTCAACAGGTGACCACATGGTGTGGATTCCGTGATTGGAGGATGAGTAGTGTCGATCCCATCTAGGTGTGAGTTAATCGTACTTCTGTCCAGATGCTCGTCTAAACGGTGTGGTCTTTTGCTGCTAACCCAGCGGCTGCGAGTTCGAATCGCTCTGGAGGTTGGTGAGATATGCTCTGCTGATAATTCTCAAGAAGAATTGAACAGCTGTTCACTGCTTCTCGGCTTTTTAGCACAAGTTAATGACTTGCAGAATGAAATCCTGCCCAAAATATTGAAACTAATGTTTGCGGCTCGGGTTGCCTGGTTGTTCTCTGAGCTGGGCAATTGGATTTCAAGCATTTCATCACCGGCCAAAGTGACACCGTTTGAACGTTTTCGTAGACGCGAAGCTAAACGGTGCGGTGAGACGGTCGACTGATACAACAACGCACCAACGACGTCACTTCAATCGGTGATGGAACGTGTGAAACGTAGTTGTCCAGCTTAGCGAACATACTACTTACCATCATTGGCATCCGTGCCAGTAGTTTATCTCCGAGACACATCCCCGTGCACCATTCATCGAATACCTAACAAACTTGAGGATGATAGACTCTGGTTCGGCTGCATGTGTACTAAAGTGGTATGCCATCACTTGTAAGCTAGTAATACTCACCCCACAAACATGGGCTATTCCACACTCGATCCATCCTTTTCTCTCATCACCGGAGGCATGTACTAATCACCGTTTTCGTAACCAACAACTAATTGGGCCACTGCGGCTCTGAAGTGTCGTGGATAACACCATATAGCTACTCGGGACCGGGTGAATCAAGTCCCCAAATCAGCAACCCATCTTGTCTAATCCAACCGACATCCTGTCAGTCATTGATCACTGGATGCCTGGAGACGATGGCGCCCATTGTATTTCTCCAGTGGATCTTTGATGAACTGACCTTAATACCTTTTGGACTTGAAAGGCGCTGTCGACTCTTCATTGCTCATTTGGTGGAAGTGATCACCATATATATATATATATATATATATATATATATA
>NW_008751691.1:1543902-1606287 GCF_000715545.1 Opisthorchis viverrini | reverse complement strand
TCTCAACTGTCGCCTCCAGTTTCATACATTTTCTTCTCGTCTACTGCAGCAGTCAGCGGAAGTTGTCAAACCGATCGAGGCACCCGTTATGGCGCCACTACAGCCAAAACTGTGCCCCACCAACCCAGATCTGATCGCTTGCGTAGCTTTCGGTCAGCTAACCATCGGTCACTGTCCCAGCAATACGTGGGTTCCGCAAACTTATTTCGAAACGGATAGTAAGTGTTCGGAATACTTTGTCAGTTTTTGTCGCATAGTGTTTGCACATCGAGACTGCCTATTCTCATTTGATTTTCGTTGTCTCGTTATGACAAGATGACATCTGCATATCTGTTCTTTGTTAGCCTGGAGAAAGTCGACGCACTTACTGAGCTACTTGAAGCGTATTCACTATGTGTAGGCCTGCGGACAGTTTTCATCGGAGTTGAACACCTTAATGATCGCGAGCCTGCTCAAGTGATCCGTTTTTATCTCCTGGCATTACTTATTGTAACAGTTGGTACTTCAAGTAGATTTTTTGTGCACTGTAACACTTGCCCATAGACTGATTTAAGAACACGCCTGTAAATTTGGTGTTAAGCGATGAAATGCTTTTTTCTGATCCAAAGTTGTAAGCTGGAAGGAATTCATTTCATTCAAGCTAATTTTGGCGTCCAAACAGTCTTCAACTCAGGTCACAGGTCTTCTTGACTCACCACTCGGTCATGTTGGCTGAAACTTGCGAACGCAACATATTGGGCATCAGAATTTTAGCTGTTGTTCTGCCTTGTAACTCCGTAGCATCTTCATTCTATGTCACATTATCTGCGCACCAATTTTGTAAACCATTGCTTCTCCGTTTTTGGCAGAAGGCATTTCTGTGGCAATGCCTCCGTACGTTGTCCAAGAAGAGTTCGATCGATATGTCGGGTTCTGGTGGCGACCAACTCCACTCGCAGGTTGGTTCAATCATTCCTGTTTGTACACCATTCCTGTTCTAATCTAGTCATTCGTAAAATTTGAATGAATTGCTTCTCTCCTGTGTCACGGCTCACGAATCAGTCTCATCTTAATTTCACTCCATACGTTCCTGAAGGAATTTGTTGAATGTACTTTTGTTACGCCAGTCGGTTTACGTCCTTCTGGTACACGAACCGTTCTGTTTGCTTTAGAGGCAGTCTCGATTGGTTTCCACCCTACATCGCTTTTGCTTACGCTTTCTACGGGAGTGGCTGTTTTTTTCGGGACAGACTACTTCTGGTTGGTTCACCGAAGTGTATTTTCGTAATCGTGCCCCTTACTTGTGATCCATTCTTTGAGTTGGTCTCCCCAGGAAGACAGCCGTCACAACTCGTACACACTTGATGACAGGAAAGGCATTCTTCGAAAAGCTGTGTATGAACTGGCTGAACTTTCGGTGGTCAAACCTGGGAATTCAGATAAACATTATCAACCACAATTTGAAATCTGATGTGTCCATCTGCGTACCACCTCTCCCCCCCAATAACAACGGACACCTCGTGGCATCAAAGACGGTCCCACGACAGCAACAACCTTTGCAGTTAAACTTGCATGTGCTGCGCCCAATCTCGCCTGTAATTTTCGGTGCCTTGTATACCACCTGCAGTAAATGTGTTCAGATTACAACTGGGGCAATAGAGTTCAATGGTTGAAGACCAAATCCACTTCCCTGCTTGCACAGGGATTGGTTTCCGCCAACGAACTGAACCGAACTATCCCGTGTCCGTGTGCATTTACAATACGATACTGTGTAGGTGTGTGTCATGTTTGTGTTTTCCGTAATTCGGGACAAGCAGCGTTCTAACCTGAATGACAACAACGGATATTGCCTGGTCACAGTTTCACCTTCACCTGTTGTTGTGTGTGGAAATACGTCTAAATTTAGTGTCCCTTGTTCGGCTCTGGCGTTCAATGTTACACGTGATCAGTTAAGGCGGATGTGGTTCGGGCGTGACAGCTTAATTGCGTAACAACCAACTGTTCTTTGGCGAGCCAGTTGATCAATAAAACCTACGTACTTGTTTGCACGGTGACAGCACCCTAGGAATTCCAAAAATACGTTCCTCGGCGCCCGGTCGAGTTCATTTGTCAGCTGCTTCTTTTAAGAATTTATTGTATAGAAAATGCCTTCAGTTCGGCGGTTGCAGTCACTTAATCGTCCCATTCTTCAGCTAACATTTCTCGCCTATTCTCTTTTTCTGAAGATAAAGAGCTAACTAAATCAATATCAGATGGATGTGGGTTCTGAGGTTTTTCTCTAAGATAATTGAAGTTTTTAGCAGTGACCTTTTTCATTTGGCGGTTTAGTTAGGCGATCCTGATGCACAATCATTTCACTTCCACTTTGCGGGTCAGGCAAAGAGCACTCTACAAGCACTGCTAGGTTCACTGAACGTTAACTAGTTTGTTAGATTGTGGCTGTCGTCGCGAGTACCCTTGGCAAAAGTCGACTGCTTCCTTGATGTGTTTGCACCGGTGTCCCACGTCGGTCGCAGCTCGTTATGCCAACCATCCCCAGAGCAGACGCCTCGAATATTCGGCAAGGACTTGAGCGGGGGACTACTTCATTCACTCACACTACAGTGGACGGACTTCACAAATGTCGCATCCTGTTGCTGTACACAAACTGCGGCCGCACACACAGAATTGACTTAAATTCCAGATGGTAAGTTAGTCACGGCTTGTGCGCTGTGGATCAGGTCAGTATTCATCTTGAAGAATTCAATTTTATGTATGTGTTCGGAGTGGTGTGTTATGAAATGCAGGCACCCAGATAGCATTCGTGTTCGCGGTAGCCCCCCCCCCCCCGTTGCGCCTGGCACAGGAAGCTGCATGGTTTGACCGCTAATCTGATGTCGTAATCTTTGTCGCAACGTATTCTGATGTTGTGAAAATCTTACATACCTAGTTTTAGGCTCCCATGTCACCCTTTCACATAATTTTCCCAAAATAGTTATTGAATCATCCGACTTACTGGAAGCTATACTAGTTTATTTCCTTTTCAACCTCTTATTTCCAGTTTCTGCTGATTCCAGTACAACCTACCAAATTTTGTACGAACTGGTTGACGAGAGGCCGGTTGAACTGGTGCATCTCTTAGCCGGACAAGTTGTCGAGTCACATCGATATCCGAAAGCTGGTGAGTTCATCTGCTCCAATTCATTCATTACCGTGGTGCAACTGTTTGGATCCAACAACATGAGCTCGTTTGAATTTGCGAACACTGTCCGTTCAACTTTAAACTAACAAATGGGCACCATAGGCTAACATACTTTGGATAGCCTAAAAAATCTTTCAGCTGTAGCACTTTTTCGGTGCCTAAACGCCATGCCACCAGAAGAAAGCACGAGGGTTGGGATACTGTCAGATTGGGGAAGTGGAGAGGTCGGGTTCGAATCACGGATCTTTCGGTCAGCAATTTCGCGCTCTGACCTCTAGCTAATCAGAATTTTCGGGGTCACAACCCGATCAACGCTAGTGTGTGTCTGTTGTTTCAATTTCATGTATCCTACTCCTGATTTCTTACCATCGATCGATAACCGATGTGAGTAGAAAATTTGTTTGGGATTATAACTTTTCTGACTTCACCACTATCCTTCCACGATTCTCTCCAAAAAGTCCGGTGTTTCATCAGAGTAAACCAGCATTACTCAACCGATACTGCCCCAAATGCAGAACCCTCCTGGTGGTTTTCATTTTGTGGTGATTTGTGAATCTCTGTCATAATGAACTAACTGGTTACTAAATGGGTTTGCTCCGAATGCGCTTGATCCCCCTGCTGGTTATCTATGCTTTCCTCTTCTATATGTAGTGTCACTAAATGTTGTGTCTTGCTGAACGGTAGCGCAACTCTGTATCGGTCCCTTGGCTTCCTGTTCCGCCCACTGCGGTATAGCAAAAGGCATGACAGCTCTACACAGCCCTTTATGGAGGCCAAGGAAAATCTTGACTCGGATTGGCTGACATTCTAACCAATCAGGGCACGCCTTCGTTCAGCCCGTGTCCTGCACGTGACACATCCGTCCAAATGATGCGATATTCGGTTATTAGGGACGGCTGGCCTCCGCACACTAAATATGTGCTGTCTGTGTTGCAATGTGGTTGCATTCTGCACAAAGCTTCAGTACGTCGAAATTATTTTGGAACTTGACCAAGGAAAGATTATGTCTCACTCTACTCCGTACTGTCTTCTATAGCCTCTATCAAAACAATCTGATTTAGAACGCATTGTTCAACCTGTCATATTGAAACGGAACGGACGAAGAACGAGAGGATTCGTGCGATTGTACGCATTTGCTAGCAAAAGTGACCTGACTCACTCACATTAGTGCTGGAAGCCAAAAATCGGAATTCATCACCATCGTCATGTTCAACACTGACGCTTCGCTTCCTTACGAGCCTCATTGTGAAGAAAAGGATAAAAGTTGGTGGAGAGGAGACTTAGCGCTAGCCCACCACAATCATTTCTAGATTTCTACATTTCTAGACATTCATTCAGGCATTCTGGATAGAAGTTTGACAACAAGAACGCCGTTAACACCGATTAGCTGCGATATCTCCAACCATTCACAGTGGGGATCACGTGGACCCCATATTGGACGATGAGTCAGCACGGAACAGCGCCCAAATTCAGACCATTGATGGCCCGATTATGGCACGGCCTCATGCCCTTGAAGCTTTGAAAGAGGCTACTATGCAGGTAGCGGTTCACGAGCAAAGTACACACCTCATATTATGCTTCCATCGTCATTCAGCATCCACCAGCCACAAAACTTCGTAACTTGCTCAGCTTTGTTTAGCTCCCATGCAACCGAAAAAAACCGCGATGGATTAGGCGTTGCCAAGAGCCCAAACCTAAACAGGGATGAAATAGAACCACAAAACTCACCTCTAACACTTAGACTATGCCAAGCTCCATTCCGATCGTACCCGCACGGCTGTCGTGTTATGCTCGGTCGCTGCACTGTTTGACTTTTGGACTGTGATGAATGATAGTCAACCGCTCGGTAAACTGTAACAGACTTGCGACTTCTGAGTGATCCATCCTGTTTTACGAGAGAGCGTTTTGCTGACATGACATCAGTGTTAAACACAGATGCTTCTCTGCCATACAGCCACGACTTATTTGGAATCCTTATTGTGACGAAAATAATAACGGTTGATGGGTGACGCCTGCGCCTCCAGACACTCATTCAGGCAATCTAGATAGAAGCTGACAACAAGAATGCCATTAACATCGATTAACAGCCATATCATGCAGCGTCTTCAACTAGGCTCAGTGGAAATTACGCGGTACCCATCCTGGAAGGCGAGTAGCACCGACAGCATCCAGACGTTTCGTAATTTCTTTCATTCCCCTCAGCCAGATCAAGAGTAGGCTCATGTAATTTACGATTATACATATTTCAATTTTCAGTTCCGTCAGTCGATCGTTTGCGGTTTTTATATATTATATTCAGGTTTTTTTATTTTCCAGGTTGTGCCAATGCGATTTCGGACTTGCGAGTTTGTCAGTTCGACTTATCCGCTGAGGGAGAGGTAAGTTGCTGTCCGGCGAACTATCATCGCCCCATCGATTCTCAGAGCTTATCCGTTACCTTTTATAGGCCTAAAATAGAAAGGTTTCTTTCATATTTTCTATTCAGACTCAACTTTTGGCTTTTTCTTATACGGTAATCCACTCGAAGACAAGCAAAAACGGAGGAAGGGAACATTTGGGTGACGATCTTTTGTCTTCAGACGGTCTGGCAGCACCGTACCTAGTCATGCTAAATTAAACGACAGGCTTGGAAGAACTGACCTCCTCATTTCACTAATCCTGTGTTAGATTAACGGAATCCATGTTACTTTCAGTCTCGAGGCTCAGGGTTTGGTGAGTGTGTCTTGGCACAGTTCATCGACACCCAGCGAGCTGACCGCTATTCGCTCTTGATTTCCCCATTTAAAGTTTTCTGTTCACTCCAATCTACCCTCAGCGATTTACCCATCAAAAATGCCTCTTGATTGCTGAGACAAACTTACCAAATTCCCTTCGGTAAAAGTTTAAATAAAAAAAAACAATTTGGTTTTCACGAGAGACTCAACTGAATCTCTCGTTTATGATATTCTACAACTAAATGTGCTGCGAGCAGGCCGCCTCATGTTTCAAGTAGAACATAAGGTTGACGGAAACTGGGGGACTGCGCCTACTTGATGAGCCCCAAGAAGGTCGAAACCGGTCATGGGCTGTCGAAGAGTTTCCAGCAACCTTGTGAGTAGTTTCCTGTATGAAAATATACTGCGATATCTGGAATATCATGCCAACTGAATCATGAGGCAGCCTGTGTGCAGCACATTCAGTTGTAAACTATCATAAACGAGATATTCATTTGAGTCTCTCGTGAAAACCAAATTGATTCGCAAAGGAGTGTAGTTCTCGAAAACAGTCCAATTTTTTCACCTGTGTTCGAGCTCTATCGATTGTGTGTGCTCTATCGATTCAATATGAGGTGCGTAGTTAAAGCGGCAATTTACTGACCAGAAAGTCCGTGGTTCTAACCTGACCTCTGCATCTCGACTTCTTCTGGGCTTGGACAACCATAATACTGTTCAATATGGTGGAGCTCTTACACTTTTTGCGAGTAACAGCATATTTCTCGTGTTGCTGAACTTTTTAGCCAGTTTTTAGACAGACTCCCATCTTTGTCGCTGATGGTTAGTTCCAGGTGCATGAGCTCGAATCTTTGTCGACGGAAAGACAGGTCTCGGGGCAAAATTATATGAAAGATTACGAT
Organism: Opisthorchis viverrini; assembly: GCF_000715545.1. Classification (NCBI taxonomy): domain Eukaryota; kingdom Metazoa; phylum Platyhelminthes; class Trematoda; order Opisthorchiida; family Opisthorchiidae; genus Opisthorchis; species Opisthorchis viverrini. Next base: position 1,599,514 of record NW_008751691.1, on the reverse strand, counting down.
AGCCTCTCTCAGGATAGGAAGAACTGTGGAAAACTGGTGAATTAGTGAACCTTCTGGGGAGTTGCCCATCTTCAGAGTGTCTGTTTTGAGTAGGGCTAATGTACAGTGCGTTCAGATGATATCTGTCCACCTGTATTTTATGCTGATAATCGGGTGATTTACGACTCCTTCCCTATTCCATCGTCTTCCATCGGTTTATTCGTAGTTACTTCCCCACCGCCACTAAACTTTCGGCCATTCATCCCCACAATCACCCTTTTTGTACTTTCTCCCCGGTCTTGTGACTGCGCACTTGTTTCGTAATTTTCACGCTCAGACGTCGCGGTTCGTTTGTGCTTGAATATACCGCCCGTGTTATCTCCCAGGGTTCGATACGCGTAGCAGTGACGTAAATCATAAGCTTTCCTCACCCTTCCGTGAGTTTGTACGTGTTTCTCACAGCGGACTTTGACGAGTTTACTCTTACAAACAGTGTTTGTGAGTCTGAATGCTGAATGGTTGAGTCCCGACCACACTGGGAGATAGTTCGTTTTTCATTCGACGGTTTTTGTTTACTCTGATCGATATTGCAGATTGGAAACGTTCGACATTTATGTTTACCGCGACCACTGCTACAATATCTCCCGGGATTCGAGTATCTTGTGCGGGCAGGATGGACGCCTGATGGACAATAGTACGTCCGGTTGTATTATTGACTCTCTCTGAACTATGCTCTTTCCTTACAACTAGTGGTTTTCAGTGCTCAGTATTCAAGTGCTTCTAGATTACCGATCCATTCTGAATTTCTTGCTCTACTCTCTTCACTTCCCAGTGTCTGGTGCCAAATGTTGACCCGGCTGCAAGATTCTCTTCAGATTTTCCTAATTCCCACATCGAATTTCCATGAAACACACCTGCGTGACAATCAATCGGACGATGATGAGACAATGGAACCGTTTCATCGTGTCTCGCTACCCTGTATTCGGCTACTACGCGAGGAGGATGTGCAGTTTTGGGTTCAGGTGAGTAGGCACTGGTTGTTCAATAGCAGCTTGATACTTTTATTTCCAAGTGTGACGCATTTTATAGATCCTGTTTTAGATTAACTCTTGGGCAGCAGCCTTAAATCGTCTGAAAGACAGTATAGTGTAATCAGACATGAGCATGCGATGAATTTCAGTGCTGGTATCCATCACTTCCTACTCATCATGGCCAAGATAAGCTTTGTTCACAATACACCAGTATATAGAAGGCATGGAAGTCGAAATGCAGGCTTCCGAGGCACTGAAGGTGGATCTGAAAGCCACGACGAGAAAGATGGTTGCAAGTGAAGCAAACAAGACAACCGTTTGTAAATGTATCTCCGTGTTCATGGGTAGGTTTGTTTATAGCCAACTTCCGTTGGACAATCCTTACTTTGGTTCACCTTATGATACCTACCGTTACAAAATGTTTTTTAGGATCTCGGCAGTCCAGCTTCCCACCCCCTTAATGACTGCCGCAACCGGGAGCGAGCACCAGCATTGACGTGGATCATCCAGTCATCGTCAGGACGTAACACAATTTCGGCCGGTGTCCGGAAGGTTTCATGGTTTTACCAGGGAGCCAGTGCCTTCTGGTTCCATCCATGATCTATGGCACTAGTAACAGTGGCAGGATCATTCGGAGGTGGGGGGACCATGCATTTGGTCCGTCCACAGAGCTGGGAGTTGTGCGGAAATACATGCCTTCTGGTTCCATCCATGATCTATGGCCCTGATAACAGTGTCACTGGATTTCAGTTAACATGGAAAGGTAGCTGGTGCAATGCAGGACCATTCGGATTATAGGTTGATTCCAGCAATCTGTTGAACCACGTCGAGTTACGCGCAAAACCCCAAAAGCCAATTCTTTCAAATGGAGGTTTATCTACAAATGCGGTACTATAAGTACAATAATAAAATGATAAAGCTTTACAAACCTCAAATCGTGGGACTACGCCGGCTTCTATACACCGGTTTAGGAACTGCTAATTCCTAACGGGTCTCAAAGTCCACGCCGACTCGGAGCCACGTGTTTACAAGCTAGCGAAACCACGTGTGAACTTAAACGACACGTCCGATGACAAGGTCAAAGAACGGTTTATGTTCAGGTCAAAAACAACAAGGGTGGTATAGGCACAGACCAAAATAACAAAAAAAGGGGAGTCGCGTTGTACAATATAAAAGGTAGAAGTAAGGAATCAACACGGATGTGGGGGGGTGGGGCATGCATTTGGTCCGTCCACAGAGCTGGTAGTCGTGCGGAAATACACAAGCGACATGAACGGATGCTGCTATAGCTTGATTACCATCACTGAAGTATTATAGAAGTGACCATAGTTTTCTTGTGAGGTTTGTTCGACCACATGCTCCAACGACCGCAATTCAAGAGCACAATCATGAAGTGTTTACGAAACACCGAATATGCATGAAACTGGGTACGCCAAGAGTGAATGAAAGGTGTGGAGAAGATGATCGGGCAGACTGCTCGTTGACTGGTCTCAGTGTTAGCCGTGGGCGAAACTCATTTGACGAAGCTTTATCACAAGTGTTGCGTGTGTCAAGAGCCATGGAATTTTTTCTGATGGCTGATCGAATCCCTTCGTTGTAGATCAGGTGACGACCGTTGATCTGTGGAGATGCCCCGGTGGTTAGAAGCGCGAATTTACTGACCGGAAGGTCCGTGGTTCGAATCCGACCTCTGCCTCTCTACTTCCTCTGTCTAGGCTTGGGCAGCCTGGCAGTATCCCAGCCCTCGTGCAACCTTCGGGTTGCATGGCAGCTAGGCACCGAAAGGGTGCTACAGCTGAACGATTTTTGGGTGCTTCGAAGGTATCTTATTACAGCACACAATCACGGCAGTGGACGTGGGCACACGACCATACATAAGTCACATTTCTGGGACTAAAGCTGCCTTGCTATTCGAGATGCCTTAGGCGGCCACTTTAAACGTCAACACCGAAGGCTATTCTTTCCGAAGTCATACATTCGGCTTGCTTACATTAGCCTATATTAGTAGGCCCCGATATTTCTTCCTCTTATGCAAAGTTGACTGGATTCGTGTTAGTCCAAGAGCCATCGTAGTTTTGATGCCTTAAAAGATATTGAACTACATCGAGCGAATGACTCGAATGAGTTTTTTCACTGCCTTCTAGCATGTCGAAGGTTGCAGCTCCAACCTAAAGGCTCAGGGAGATTGTGGTATAATCACTGTCGGATGTACTGATCGAAGAGGTTGTCACTAACTCTGGAATTTTTCCCCACCAGACGTTTCGGCTGGAGACATGGTTCATGTTTCATTTCTTTTGAGCAAACGTCCTAAACAGATCGCATTTGTTTCGCATACACCTACATTGGTTCATCAAACTACCGTATCGCCCCGTAACTCTTGTGTATTTCAAACTGAGTGCTGGAATTTTATTGGAAAGTTATCCCATTCTTCAGGTATCACCTGAAAGGATATGGTCTCTCGTGAGAGGAAAAGAGGACTTTACTGCCAAACCAAAGCGGTCTCTTCTGAATAATTATTTCTCTGTTTTTTTTTGTAACCCTCAGTACAGTTATCCCTAGGAAAAGCGACTTTTACAACTACACATGTATCGCGATATTTCAAATATGGTAGCGACTGAAACATTAGGCGGCCTGGTGCAGCACATTCAGTTGCCTGAGAACATCATCAAAACACGAGAGATTCAGCTGGGTTCCAGGTGAGTCTCTCGAAAGAACCAAATTAGTTTGCAAATGAGTGTATATTCGCTAATTTCGTGCAATTTGGTTTGAAGTAGAACGTAAGGTTGACGGAAACCCGGGGACTGCGCCTACTTGATGAGCCCCAAGAAGGGCGACCCGGTCGTGGGCTGTCGATGGATTTTCAGCAACCTTATGAATAGTACATTATGACTTTTATCCCTCTTTTTTGGGACGTGGTCCTTTTATCGGATGGATGATTTTATATCGGATGTTGACTGACGGACGACGCCATTGTTAACTTCTTTCCCTGTGGGAATATTGAAAAAAAAATCGTTCAGCTGTAGCACCTTTTCGGTGCCTAGCTGCCATGCCACCCGAAGGTTGCACGAGGGCTGGGATACTGCTATGTCGCCCAAGCCTAGACAGGGGAAGTCGAGAGGGCGAGGTCGGGTTCGAACCACGGACTTTCCGGTCGGCGAATTCGCGCTCTAACCACTTGGACCATCTCGCCCCCTATGGGGCTATTAGTGCATATTGGTTCTGTCATCAAAGTGATGATCGCGACGTTTTCTGAGGTTTTCTTCTCGCATTTGCAAACCGTAGTAACCATGACGATTATGTCTCTCTGACTCAGTATAGTCTGATTTCAAAGTCCTCCAGACTGTTTTGGGTAGCTAAGCTCCTGTTGCTTTCAGTCTTGAAATACTACGCCGCCCAATGCTAGTCCATTTGGGTAACCTGAATCTACTCTTCTTCCAGGTTCATGATTACTTTGAGTTGTTGACCAATCCCTGGCATCCTGTTCACCCGGCAACCACATCCGTCAGTCCTGACGGAGCTGAAACAACCACGGAAGTGCAGCAAGCCCACATAACTTTCGTCTGGGCTAGCCACCGCTCGGGTCACTTGCATTTGTATTTGATGCAGCGAACATGGCCAAAATCAGCTGTCGTTTGTGCAAACGCGAGAACCAACCACGGAGTAGCGGAAATCATTGATGCACAGGAAGTGTTCACTTCCCAGTTGACCAATGGTCTTTGGGAGGTGACCGGAGATCGAGTGAGTATGGTTGTTCGCGTATTAGTTAGTACCTTGGACACCTTGGTAATTTGCACCGGCTAGAATGAATACACACATTTTCTCTTACCCCCCATTCTCTTACTAGCTGTGGCTTGACGAGCATCGACAACTGGTCTTTTTTGAGGCGAACCGCGAGCATCCACTTCTACGACACATGTGAGTTACAGTTGACTTGTTTTTCACCCCACATCTGTCTTTGTCAAATTCATCTGGCGAGTAAATTATCGCCTCCGGGGTTCAATGCAGCTATACACCGTGTACCAAGTGTACGCTCGTTTCTCCATATGTATTGGAAAGCAAGGGGAACAACAACACTTGAAAAACGATGTCTTAACTAATCAGTTGGGGAAAGTTTGGAGCCGATTAGGAAGTCATCGTTTCAGAGGGGCTTGCCACACAATCGGTAGTTTTTAACTGGGCAACGTTTCGAAAGAGGTTTTGCTGATTGGTTCTCCGTCGGCATTAAAACCTGGCTCACTTGAACTGACGAAGTTTTTATGTCAAAAAACGAAACGCTGCCCGGCCAAAAACTACTGGCTGTTTACCAAGCCCTTCTGGAACGATGTTTTAACCAGTTCACTGTTATCTGATTGGATTGAGATATCTGTGTATTGATATCTGTACTTGTCAAGATGTCCTTGTTAGCGTCATTAGTGCCCACACTTGAGAACTGCTTCGAACACAATAGATTATACTTATCGTACAACCACACAGCTTAAAAGCTCCAGTTGTTCAGGGCTCAGCTGCTAAACAAGATGCGATCAGCTGATCGAACTGTATTTTCTCGTTTTGATTTGTTTTTGATCCGTTTAAACTGATGGAACTTACGGGCATATCTGCGCTTCCCGAATTCTGTGTTTATCGTGTACTTCCGTAGATTTTCATGATAATTGGTACGGCTACCAGTTTGATGTGCACGGGAGACTTACCTGAATCTCTCGCTTATTATTTTGGGTGACAGAAACTCGGAAACTGCACCTATCTGATGAGCTCCGAGAAGGGTGAAACCGGTCGTGAGCTTTCAGCAAGATAGTGGGTAGTCTCATTTACGGTTGAGCTATCTTCCTCATAAGGGCAGCCATATGAGAATACCAAAATCGATCTTTGCCCGTGATTAGCCCTTATGAGATGGACATGGATTGTCCATTTTGGTTTCGTTTTCACGGTAAGTTGGCTTTAGATCAGGTGGCTGTCCGTCGAGTTTGGCAATTTGCTTGGAAATGTTTCATCACTGATGTCCTCTTCATGATTGATGACGAAACACTCGTCGACCAACTGCGATGCTCGGCGAATAATCTAACAACCAATTAACCAAACCGAGCTATCAATATTTCAAAATATATTTCCGGAAGCACTCAGTCATTTGGCTTTTGTGGGGCAGAGTTAGAGATACCCTGGCTGGTGGATTTAAGTGGGGTTATGTATTGCATAGCATCAGGTGACTCTACCAATCCATCGGCTGTCTGTTCTGAGGTGAAGGCACAGGAAGATATTAATTCTGTGAACCGATGACATGCCGTCTGGCTTGGAACATCTGTTTCCTCGCAAATACCGATGAATAACCGTTTGACCGAACAGGGAACGTAATCACTTAGATGTGTGCTTTTGCAGGTTCGCGCATCAATTCACCAGATTCTGTAAAACCAACCCGAACTATTTTGCTAGCCTGCCGCAAAAACCGTCCAGCTGTAGCACCCTTTCGGTGCCTAGCTGCCATGCCACCCGAAGGTTGCACGAGGGCTGGGATACTGCCAGGTTGCCCAAGCCTAGACACAGGAAGTCGAGAGGCAGAGGTCGGGCTCGAACCACTGACCTTCCGGTCAGTAAATTCGCTCTCTAACCACTTGGGCCATCTCTGCTAACCTGCAGTGCTGTGTGTTCTGTTCAGGGTAATATCAACACATCCCGTGGCGCTTTAGTTGTAATCAATAAAGCGTCCTCTGCTGCACAAATCAACGTAAAGATCCTCCTTGTGGACTCTACCTCGTTCTAGACAATAACTCATAGTCAAGTAGCTTCTTGGGTCGTTCTTTGGTCTATTGTCGAACGTTATTCGCATCGATTACCTCTCCGCCTGCTGTCCGTTTAATGACCAGGTTACTTAAAAAGTTTGACGTAGGTCGTGAGCACATTCCCTCTTTTCCATCCAGCTATGCAGTGAGTTACGCGAGTGGTACGCGCGGGAAACTAACCCGACTGACTCCTCTTAAACCGGACGCACAGTTTGGTGATGTGCAGCCGTCACCTGGTTACGGAGCCCCGACAGATGAAGAGTCCTGCTACGATCCATATTTCCCTGTGTCCGGAACACAGTCTTATCCCTTGTCCTTCAAACTTTCGGCTTTTGATCCAGCTTCTGGATGGGCAGTGGTGTCCTCAAGCAGTTTAAACCGAACTACCGGAGTCCAAGTGGTTAAGATACACCACACTCTGACGGAATCATCGGCTTGCGGCAAAAATCTGGCAATGATGCATGTGGCTTGGCTTCGACATCACAGTAAGTCGACTTTAAGGGGATTGTAGTTGATGGACACTACCTGCTTGATATATTTTTTGAACCTCACTGAAGATGTTCAAGCAGCCCTACCGCACAATGTTTCCTCGCAAATACCGATGAATAACCGTTTGACCGAACAGGGAACGTAATCACTTAGATGTGTGCTTTTGCAGGTTCGCGCATCAATTCACCAGATTCTGTAAAACCAACCCGAACTATTTTGCTAGCCTGCCGCAAAAACCGTCCAGCTGTAGCACCCTTTCGGTGCCTAGCTGCCATGCCACCCGAAGGTTGCACGAGGGCTGGGATACTGCCAGGTTGCCCAAGCCTAGACAGAGGAAGTCGAGAGGCAGAGGTCGGGCTCGAACCACTGAACTTCCGGTCAGTAAATTCGCGCTCTAACCACTTGGGCCATCTCTGCTAACCTGCAGTGCTGTGTGTTCTGTTCAGGGTAATATCAACACATCCCGTGGCGCTTTAGTTGTAATCAATAAAGCGTCCTCTGCTGCACAAATCAACGTAAAGATCCTCCTTGTGGACTCTACCTCGTTCTAGACAATAACTCATAGTCAAGTAGCTTCTTGGGTCGTTCTTTGGTCTATTGTCGAACGTTATTCGCATCGATTACCTCTCCGCCTGCTGTCCGTTTAATGACCAGGTTACTTAAAAAGTTTGACGTAGGTCGTGAGCACATTCCCTCTTTTCCATCCAGCTATGCAGTGAGTTACGCGAGTGGTACGCGCGGGAAACTAACCCGACTGACTCCTCTTAAACCGGACGCACAGTTTGGTGATGTGCAGCCGTCACCTGGTTACGGAGCCCCGACAGATGAAGAGTCCTGCTACGATCCATATTTCCCTGTGTCCGGAACCACGTCTTATCCCTTGTCCTTCAAACTTTCGGCTTTTGATCCAGCTTCTGGATGGGCAGTGGTGTCCTCAAGCAGTTTAAACCGAACTACCGGAGTCCAAGTGGTTAAGATACACCACACTCTGACGGAATCATCGGCTTGCGGCAAAAATCTGGCAATGATACATGTGGCTTGGCTTCGACATCACAGTAAGTCGACTTTAATGGGATTGTAGTTGATGGACACTACCTGCTTGATATATTTTTTGAACCTCACTGAAGATGTTCAAGCAGCCCTACCGCACAACTAACTGAATATACACATTCTTTCGCTCACCAGTACCCCATGAACAAGTTCTCCCCAATCAATTGCGTCCTTGTGATCCACCCAGGGTGGTACGTTTTGATATCGAACACCAGCCGAATCCGTCTGGGACGATTGATGAGAGCGCTGGCTTCTCCGACAGTCCAATCGCAAGGCCACCGCAACAGTCGTCGACTTACTTGTATGGTCTGCTATTCACTCCAAAGCAACCAAAGCCTGCTGGTGGCTACCCCACGGTTCACTTCGTTTACGGTGGTCCTGGTGTTCAGCTTGTGCTTGGAACTTATGCCAAAGTCACGTGAGTTTGATCGTGCTCTAAATGATTTTACCTCTTCGTCTATTTCTGCGTTGGACCCTAGAGTTGTCATGGATTTAGTGATCAAGGTCAAGTCAGTCTGGATCCCCATTGGGCGTTTTACAAAACCCATACTTTGCTATGAGTTCTTTAACTTTTGCTAGGCACAACTCTGCATGGATCCCACTTTACCTCTCGCAGTTAGACGCTGCTACCTATCCCGCACAAGATTAGCCAAAAGTTCGGGACGCTTGCCGGTCCCGCACCAAGCCGAATTCTGATTGGTTGAAAGTTTGGACCCAACAGCCAATCATGTCCCAGCACTGGCCGAATGCCGGTTCCCAATGGCGACTCCAGAAGGTTGTCGCCGCTTGCCCTATATATAGGACGCCATGTACAAATGTTCTTGACTTCGTTTAGGCGTTAAATACGTCGTGCACCTTTGGTGGTTTTGACGTGAATGCTAGCTTGGGAGGCTCAGATCGAGAACTAAGCTGAAGAAAATACCAATACGACAGCTTGATTGAACAAAATGGTGGCGCCTCTTAACGGTATCGTTCGTATAGAGTCGTTCGATTTGATCAGGGGGTTGTTGTATTTTATATGCGTTTGCCTTTACGAAAATCTTATGATGGTGCTGACGGCCCCTTTTGCTTTTTGGAGGTACTGTTTACCACTCCATCTGTCGGCGATGACGGCTAGAAGATCGAATGACCTTTACCACTCCATCTGTCGGCGATGACGGCCTTGAGGTAAAGGATAATGGGTAGCTAGAAGACCGAATGACCGGTTTCAGGACTGGGATAGCTTTGCGCACTCTGTGTTGTATCTTGATGTGAGGTGCTGCTGGAAAGTTTGATGGGCCTAAAAGCTCCGCGAACGGCACTTGTCAATTCTACAATCAGGAGGAGGGGCAAAAGGGATTAGCATGCTATGTCTGGCGCCCTGATGATGAATCCGCGATCAGCTTGCGGTGCTCAAACGCGGTTCCTTTTATGTATACGAACTGTGTTCGTACTGGAACACATTCAATGAGTAGTGCGTCAATTTGCGAACTTATTTGGCAAAGCCTACTGTCTCATAATATTGGCATCCCAACTTCAGCTGAGCATTTTCTCAAATCATTCGGCCTCATTTCTCCCTCATTCTGCTTGCTCATAGCCTCTTTCTCTTCCGTACAATAACCCAGTAAGAGAGACTGACCCTACCACGCTGTGACGGTTTGTACACTTGCTTATTTTAGTAAATTCTGTGACATTCACAGAGCCTCTTATGCCTTATGGAGCAGTGATTAGAGCTTTGACTAACATGGTTTCCTGGTCTCCCGGGTTGAGGGCTGGAAAAAGTGGTGACTTGGTCTTCAAAAATTTAGGCTCCCCTGACAGTTTTACACCAACCACCACTGTCTTGTGGTTAGGGCTTCGAACCAAAAGTTTTGGGACCCTAACCGTCTTTCTCTCTGTCTGGGGGCCATAAAAGTATCCCAGCTCAGATAATTTCTTGTTACATCGGCCGTCACGTGATACCACCAACCGGGCACAGAGCAAGGCCTTATTCAAATAGGTTGACACGGTTGTACGACAGTGGAAACATATCCAAATCTTTGACCGCCGGTGTCTTAGAACTGTGTCTGGAATCGGTTGGAACCAGCAAAGTAATCATGAAAGGGGTCTTCACTCATGGATTTCATTGAGCAGTACAAGCTATGGTGGCTGAGCCAGACGTCATGCATACTCCGCTACCGTCTGCCTGGAGGTGCGCTGTTTACCTTGCCTAATTTTAAAGTGGCTGAGGAAATGTGATGGAGTAGCAGTAGAGAATGAAAGACGTTACGAAAAGCCTGGACGTGGACCACGTGACCCTTCCGGTGCGTTGCTGGAGGTACTCAAAGATGTGATGGCTAACCGATACCAATTAGATCCATGCTGCCAGTTTCCACCCGGATTGTGTAACTCGGTGTCGGAGGTGTGGGACGCCTTGAATGTTTTTAGACCCTCTCTGTCCCATCTTTTTTCTACTGCAAGGCTTTATTAGGCTAAATGGACATAGTTGTACGGTAATGAAGTACCGATGTTAGTGATTCACTGTCCCACCAAGGCGGGCCCGTGATCGATGGTTCTGTACCTGTACAAGGTTATCCATTTCGACATAAATCCCACGCATTTCACCGTTTCGTCAAACTGTAAAAATCTCGAACAAATAAGTTTTCATCTCTCAACATCGTTACTGATGAAATTCTTATCCACACTCGTTAGACCTTTGGTTCTACCTATTTCCGATTTTTTCCGCAAGTACATCGACCTTCCAATGGCTACTCGAAAGGCTTCACTTGTCCTCCATTTTACTACAGGTTGATGCATGCTCTGGTCTACTGTCACTTTGGCTACGCTGTTTTCTTGTGCGATTGTCGAGGATCAAGCAACCGGGGTATTCAATTTGCAGGACATATAAAAAATCAGTTGGTACGTTCTTTTTTACTTTACGGCGCTTTTCTGCTGAAGAGGAACGATTCGGTTTCGCGGATATCCCGAGGTGCTTTAGTTCGGAGTGCAACGGCGGGGGCATAGGGCGACATGGAAGCCCCCTTGTTTAGGCTTGGGCAACCTGGCAGTATCCCAGCCCTCTTGCAGCCTTCAGGTGGCATGGCATTTAGGCAACACCGTAGGGTGCCACAGCTGAACGTTTTTTTTTCTGAACGGCTTGGAAACATAGTAGTCTAACGCCATCCCCTGATTGTTTATTTTTCCGGTGCGACAGCTCCATTTTGAGCAGGGACGGTTTTACAGTTTATGGAAGACCCGTCCAAACCATTGCAGTCGGCGTGGTCGAATTAATTTCAGAAGGGCTATGCTATCATAGCAGCATTTATTGATGCCTTTGCTAGACACTATGTGACTTTAACACACTCCCAGTATTCACGGTAAGTACTATGGGTCAGATACTTCGAGTTTATGATGATCGTCAGCTGTTCTGTATGATGGTTTAATGCGGGGTATTTCGGAGGACATATGCAGTTTTGTCCTTTCTGAGGCACATTTCTGCTCAATATTTCATCTTTTTAGTTCTGACTGAGTGAATGGGGGGATGAGATGGCCCAAATGGTTTGAGCGCGAATTTACTGATCGGAAGGCCCGTGGTTCGAACCCGACCTCCGCCTCTCGACTTCCTCTGTCTAGGCTTGGGCAATCTGGCAGTATCCTAGCCCTTGTGCTTCTTCAGGTGGCATGGCAGTTAGGCACCGAAAGGGTGCTACAGCTGAACGATTTCTGAGTGAATAGCGTGGTGAAGTAAGTTGCGCGAATTGGAAGGATTGGTGCTACGTTCCCGTGCTAACTATTGGAGGTCCAGGCAATACGATGTGAATCTGAGGTTGGATACACCGGCTAGGTCATGCTCAACCAGGGGATGGCTAGTTCGCGATCGGCTGACTACTGATCTATCTTAGAGTTACATTCGCCTTTCCAGCAATTTTGTGGGTTGTAACTTGTCCTGACCAGCTAATTGCAGTTTGAATCTTACCTTAACGAGCATGTTGTTTGCCCCTCATGTGCTGTCGGTTTTCGTAGTGTCCAACGGACACTGCCATCGTTCGTACTGCATCCCGGCCATCACTAAGGTACCGGACTGGCAGATGCTTCCTCATGTACTCAAAACCTGTGTCATAAATTTCGATGTCAAAAGTTGTCCTAATTCAAACCTGCCGAAAATACTGCGTTTGATGTCATTCGGGGCTCCAGCTCTCGTCAAGAATTCGTGGCTAGGACCTATAAAAAGCGTCTGTTGGAGGATCGGGGACGCAGCTTGCTATGATGGTCAGTCTTTGAAACAGGCTTCAACAATCCTGGATAGTGCTGGCCCCCAAGAAATTCGGGCGTCCTGAGCTTAGTTTCTGGAGAGCAACGTCATGCAAAACACTACTGTACAGTTAGTCAGTAGACTGCCCCTTCAGGCTTTGATACACCGTGAACCGATCTGTGTCTTCGAACTGTAGACAGTGTTAACTATGTAATGTCAGTGTCAGGCAGCACTTTCCATGCTGCGGCTAGACAGGAGGACGATTAGGGTCCTCAACCAAAGCCTTTGGCCAGTATATCGGGAGCAGAGAACATTATTCGTAATGTTTCGGATTTAAGAAGTCGAGAAACATGGCAATTCTACACCGTGTACAAGCGACCCGACTCACTCATTTAGTTTCATTTATCGGGTCCCAAACGATCGACCGAAAATAGTGTGTAAGTTGATGCTGAACGCTTTTTGAACGCTGAGTTCAACTCTGTGCGTACCGAAGCGAATGACCTAATCAACTCGATTGAACCGATCATCGATCCATCAACTTAGAACGAATGCCACTCTAGTCACCTGACCAGGCATTCCTGCATTCTTCTAATGCTTGTTCATTATACCGCCACTGTAAAAGGGCAGCTGAGGCTTTTTTGAAAATATATACGTTCGCTGAACATAGTATTTTCAATACATCGGGACTGTGCAAATAATTTGACAAGGTTGATCAACACCTTCAGACAGCCAACTATCGAATTCGCTCCTCCCATGGCTTGCTAGTGACAGCTTTTTTAACGTAGCGAGTTCTGATGCGGCGAATGCTGACTGAGCGAGCATCTTAAGTTTTATTTGTGTACAGCGTATGACCAGCACCGATATCTATGCAATCGGAAACCCAATTAAATGAGATGTTTCATAGAACCATAATACTACTGACGTTCTCAAGGTCTTCTGATCGACGTTAGGCTTCTGGTCTTCGGACGATCAAATGCAACACACAAGGAAATGGGAAATGTTAGAGTCGTTGAACAGAACGATTGTAGTCAACTCAATACACCAGAAATGTCTTCCCATACTAACCCTGGTCATAAGTGAGGGTTTGAACCCGGCGAGCGCGAATTTACTGACGGAAGGTCCGTGGTTCGAACCCGATCTCTTCATCCCGACTTCTTCCGTCTAGGCTGGAGCGACCTGGAGTTATTCCAGCACCCTTGCCTCCTTAGGCTGGCATGGTAGCTAGGCACCGAAAGGGTGCTGAACGAATGGGTAAGAATTGCTTTTAAGTCGTTGGCTGCTTCCACCTGGTTTATCCCACCTGTCGCTGTCATATGCAGATGGCTGATTGGAACCCTGATTTGCGACGTGTCCAATGTGGACACGATATGCTCATCAGCCAGAGATCTAAGATTCCCCTTGACACCACACACACACACACCGGAATCCCCATCACCTACTGGTGAATCAAACGGATTGGATAGGATTCCACCTGTTTGATACTATTGTCAACCTATCTATGGCTTTCGGTCAGTTTTCCAAATTGGCGCCACAGTTGCGTCTGGTACTGACAATGCCGCAACCCATCTCTGCGCTTCAAAGCTCCTCGACAAAGTACTCTACTTAAGACTATCGTAATTCCTAATTTTATCAGGCGCCGCTGCTAGTCCATCAGCTTTCATCCTAAATAGTCACGTGACCTAGTCACATCCCATCGCGCAGCTGCAAACATGCTTTGCATATCGTATTTTCGTTGACGGTTCTGCGTGATGACTTCTGGATGGATACTGTCTTGCTGGGGGAGAAAACCATAAAGCGTTTTGTCTGAATTATGCATTAACAACCTTCACTCACAAGAACCAACTGAATTATGCATTAACAACCTTCACTCACTCATGAAAAACCGCAAATCGGCGACAAGAACCAGCGTTCTTTTGGTGTCTGTGTGTGTGTGTGCGCCCTCGGGCAGAGAGCACCTGATTTCTTCCACCCGTCCCCAGTTGTCATCCAAATTGTTGTTGTCGAGTTTCAGAGGCTTGTTGGCCAACTCGAACAGCTTTACTAACATTTTACAGGACTGAATTTGAATTCTGAGAACTGATTGGAATGCCCTACCTACCGATTGTTTTTCAGGGTCTACCTGAACTTGATGACCATGTGGCATTTCTGAAGCATGTCGCACAGAAGACTGGTCTGATAGATTTGTCACGTGTGGCCATCACAGGGAATTCCTACGGTGAGTGCGGTGTTGTGTGTGTGTGCATTCCGCTCTCACCTATTTCTGACCCAGGTCTCTCCTTCGCAAGACCCCTGGTAACGGTAAATCTTCCTCACTAATGATTTGTCTCCATCCTGTCAACCCATCTCTCCACAAGTAGCTGTGGTGATTCTCACTCCGCAGTGTAACTTGCGTTGAACCATCACTGCGGCTGCCCATCTAGCTTGAGCGCCAAGCACCATTAGGAAATCAGTCCCTCGAGGTTTCTCTATCACTTTTGACAATCATTTTAGGGGGGACTTCAATCACATTGGAATTACCCTGTTAGTTCAGCCAATGCGATGAAGTGACCACCTGAGAGAAGGGAGTTTGTCCTTGCTGACTTCTCGTGATCCGCACGGACTATTTCCTGTGCACCAGTAATTGGATTAGATGTTGCTACCTATGAAGACAATGTAGCAATGGAGTGTGATGGCTCAGTAATTAGAACGCGAGTCTACTGATTGGAAGGTCCGTGGTTCGAATCCGACCAGTCTAGTCTTGGGCGACCTGGCAGTATCCCAGCCCTCGTACTTCCTTCTGGTGGCATGGCAGTTAGGCCCCGAAGGAGTGATTCAGTTGAACAAACGTAACTAGTCCTGAAGTCAATACTCATTACACGGATATGTCAAGATCAGTTGAGCTTCGATTCCATCACAAAAATAATTTTCACGGACGACCGCAAGGCCGCGCGGCGATTTCTCAAACCCGCACGAATCGTCTATGTAAAATAGGATGATTCTGTTTGTTTTTTGTTTGATGATCTTGTCAAGAAAATTGCTTGGGTTCCAATCGAATCGCTAGTAAATTCCAGTTCAGGACTGATACCCTATCCTAATATGGTTTATTTCTACTCTCCCATCTGCAATTTTCTTCTGAGGGAACACGGAGTGATTCCTTGAATGTTTGGGGGAAATTGCCCTGAGTTTTGATCACGTTGTGTCCACTGAGCCGCCCATATCTCCAGTCTTTAGACAGCAATTTGACTGTTAGTCGGTGGGAAGAATTTTGAAGCTGGTAGTCTCTTTCGCCTGTCGATCTTGTTTATACGTATGAACATCAGCTACTCGTCCGCTTCTGAAATCCCACTCAACGCAATGGAATTCCTTCCCGGGTTCTATCTGGACAAACACCCAACTCTTTGTGAATACAACATTGCACGCAGGGCTTTCTCAGAAAAGTCCTTGTAATCAGCAAGTGTTCTGGAAAATTTTGGCAGGATATGGAATCAAAAGCCAGGTACCTGGCTTTCCCGAGGTCGCAATGGTGGACGCATCAGTTGAACTTAGGATCACGTTTTCTCTGCTTCTTCCAATTGTAGGAACCTCATATTGTCGGTAAACCCATGATCGTTTGGCACAGCGTTGTGTCCTAACCTCCGGGGTTCCCCATCCAAGCGTACCTAACTCACCACATCATATACTACTGAAAGTTAGTTGTCCGGGACACTTGATTGGGGAATCCCTAACTTCTCGCAGCTAATCCAGGGCGTGGGTTCCACCAACCTCCGGGGTTCCCCATCCAAGCGTACCGAACTCACCACCTCCTATACTACTGAAAGTTAGTTGTCCGCGACACCTGATTGGGGAATCCCTAACTTCTCGCAGTGGAGTAACCAACAGCTAATCCAGGGCGTGGGTTCCACTGTCACCCTTTGGCAGTCCACGAGATTAATTTTTCTTGAGAGTGTCGCACGATTTCTCGCTTTCTGATCGAGCTGCACTTCGAATCTCCACAGCAAAGCGTAGAACGCAGTAGCTCTGCTGAGAAAAGATGCTGTTCGAACATTCTCCGCTGGGTTAGATAGCATAGCTTTTCCAAACTGGCTCAGAAAAGCATTTGACAAATCAACCACTGCTGATTTCCCTACCCCCTCCCCTCCACACACACACACACCGGTAGAAGTATTTAGGGTTGTTTGTTGCTATCTGTTACTATCCCATGGCCAAAAACTGTTCCTCCGATGCTCCTAGCTTTTCCACCATAATTCAATCTCTCTACGAACTCCCTCACTATAGTGCACCATTTATTCCACATTATTAAGGTGGCTACATGAGTTTGATGGCGGCAATGCGATACTCTGATGTATACCGCGCAAGCGTAGCTGGGTCGCCTGTGGTTGACTGGACCCTGTATGACACAGCGTATACGGAGCGGTATATGGGCCTGCCGCGTGATAACCCTATAGGTTACTGGTAAGTTCGACCCCATAGGTTGGCTTTTCTTTGCATTGTTTAGACGCGCGACTTCATTGCTCTTCCATATTGTGGTCGCATTGGTTAGGGTATTAAACGTCGTGCGAATGCTCAAGTTCCCCTCTTTAGATTCACTTCCTTTGGGGTTCGCTCTTTGTTTTTACTTCCTACATTGTTTGCCTTGAACACAATTGCCTCGCACTGCGAAATTACGCCTCATCCCCGATCTAGTCAGACCATTCCC
Source organism: Opisthorchis viverrini (assembly GCF_000715545.1). Classification (NCBI taxonomy): domain Eukaryota; kingdom Metazoa; phylum Platyhelminthes; class Trematoda; order Opisthorchiida; family Opisthorchiidae; genus Opisthorchis; species Opisthorchis viverrini. Next base: position 1,582,309 of record NW_008751691.1, on the reverse strand, counting down.
AATATGCTCAAATCTCCTGACCGTGAAATTCATTCATTTTTTATTTCTGCTACATTCGGATTTCTTCAAAAGGAATGGAAATGTGCTCCGCTATGTGGAACAGCTACCAGCAGACGAAGTACGTCTGATTATATGCCACGGAGCGTTGGATGAGAACGTACACTTCGTCCATACTTCTCGTTTGGTGCACAAGCTGGAGTCGAGCGGGAAGCCCTTCAAACTTCTAGTGAGTCATTTCGCATCAGCGGTCATTTTGCTCCCGCTTCCAATAGTTTTACAAAACCGACCTTAAACCAGCGTGTGGACGTGTAGAAAAAGCGGCTTGATGCGTCTTATGTTCGGCTTTCAGTCGGAGAACAATTTTATCACTTGCGTGCTAAACTCCACTCATCTCGCGTGTGACACTACTGATATATTCCATGCCCTGATTGTCGTAGCGATTTTGTTCGTGCCCATCCATGCCCCTTGATCAGACTTCATCCCTAGAAATTGGATCGGATAGTGGCATAGATTCTCGGTTCGATATTCGATGAAAAGGTTTCTTATGATGACGTTTGGTGGGACCGAAATTCCTTCAGAATCCTCTCGGTGTTTGTCTTCATCTCAGGAGGGATGTTGGCGATTCGTCAGGCACAGGGGTTTATCTTGCTTGTCCTCACATTCAACCAGTTTTAGGAAGCTCGAACCCTTGACTGGGAGTTCCCCGATTCCAGTTCGCCCACAGCATCTTGGCTTAGTTAATCTGATAAGTACGATTCCGCTTTGCTTACGCCATAGAGCGAATGGCTATGCAACCCGGTTGTTACCGTAGCAACTATATGGTAACTTCCCCAGTATGGTGCATTTAGAATCCTGCGCGGTATAGTGTCATGCGTCATGGAGCTGTGTGTAACTATCACGCTCTGAGTAAAAGGCTCGGAGGCTGGGCCGCCAAAGGGCTGTTAAGGCCCATGTAGATCCAATCGGACTGTGACTTATGTACCTTCGGTAACAAAATCTCGAACACAGGTTTCTGTTCTCCTCTTAGTCAAGGGACCACTTTCTGGGGACTCAGCTAGTCCCGTGCGATTGGGAAGTGCAAGCTTTCCTGCACCAGGGCAGCGCACGATGGTCACGAGTAATGAACATACGACTCAAGTTACCGACACGTATCTCAGTATTCATGAAACCTGGTGGTGCTGTTTAAATTACCTTTTGTCGACGTCAAACTGACTGGGTGGTAATAAGACCACCCTGTGAGTCTTATTCGTTTGTCTGGATCATTGGCTGAGGGTTCCGTGCACTTTTGGCAGTCGGAAAATCCTCGGGGACCTCATTCGATTTTACAGTCCCTTCCCGTAATGAGCACATTTCTCGCCTACATTTCTTGATATCTTTTTTTTGAGCAATCGGTACCGCGATTACGAATTACATAACCGTCTCTATTTGATCAACGGTAGTCAACCGACTGTGATTAGGCTTGGTTCTACTCTGTGCACGGGAGCTGAACAGCAGTTGCTGGAACAGTACCGCGTGAAACATACTAAACTTTTTTTTATAGAATCAGACTAAAACGGCTTCGACATCATTCCTCCTGGGAAGAACTAGGTACTACATCTACTCCTTTTATAGTCGCGTCTGGCGACGGCGATTGCTGGCGCCCACAGTCATCTCTTCATAATTGCAACCTCCGTTTTCCTTTTCATACGAAACCCCATATTTGAGTTCTGGTCAATCGTAAAGATAGGTGAGCATAGTCCACCCTAATCAATCATTCCGTAATCCATCCAGCCCATGAATTCGGTGAATATTTGGGATCTCAATTAGGGTTTCACGATTTAAAGTCAATATATTGTTCGAATAGCTTCCTGGGACAGACGAGACACAAGCTCTTACCGGAGTTACGTAAACAAAAATATTCTTTGCAATAGGTGAGTGTTCATGCCCAAAACGTCCATCTTTCATTTTGGGTTACCATCCAGCCCATGAATTCGGTGAATATTTGGGATCTCAATTAGGGTTTCACGATTTAAAGATAGGTGATGCCGTTATAGTGGGAGTGAACCGTTTTGCTTGTATGAGATTTCTCCGGGATCTCCTGTTGTCCATTATTGTATTTCTTATAGCTGCTCAAGCACTGACCTTAGAGGCGTGATTACCCAGAACGGGCTCCCTAAGAAGCTGAGTTTCCTATTTTTCCCTAGGGATTTTTCAACAACCCTTGTAACTTTATTCTTGTTCAGACCGTTTACCGCTGTTTAGAGGCATCCTGTCTATGAACAGTCCGCTTCTTTAAGCGTTTATTCCTCAAGGTCGAGTTTTCAGGATCACTTTGTGTGGTATTAAATGATCTTGGGTTCCGACTGGCCGCGCTGTTCAACAAACTGGTAGAGATCATTGCCCCTAGCTCTGCTGATTCTGCCCCTTCTCCGTTCACATCCGTACATCTTGTCAGTGTTTCTCGCATCTACAGTTGTTTTTACTGGATAGCCGGTGGTGTTGAACGTCGTGTCTGATGTGTTTCACTCGTTGGAGCAGTAGTCGTCCTTCAGTCCCAATACGGACAAAAGCGACTCACCTGAATGTTCGCGATTCGAACCCAATTCTGTCTTCTCGAGTCATTCTGTCAATATTTGAGAAAACTGGCGATATTCTCTGATTCCTTTGTGTTACCTTTGCTCTAGATAGGTGACTCGGCTGAATAGTTTGATTTTCAGTTGTTTGACCTGGGCGTTGATAGAACAGCACCCTCTTGGACTGTCTCCATTCTAGCATATGGAGTCGATTTCCTCTCATACTTTGAATCTCGTTTTGACGCGAAACTATCCTCTGTTGTTACGTTATGCAGCTATGTACCTACTGCCTGAACAATCCCCAGTTGTCTTTCTTCCCATCATTCTCACTGTTTGCCCTCAGTTCCCAGCTGAATTGCGGATATTTCGTTACTAGTCTCGAAGACATTGCCAATAATTGGTTGGGTGGGTGACGAAACGTTTGCACTCTGACCGCTAAGTGTGGCCGATCAACAACCAAGCAGCGCACTCGAGTTGTCTATATTCCGCAACATTGTCTCATTTCTCATGCGCTCTCATATTGTCTGAAACACTGACGTCACTGCTCACTTTTCCTCCCATCGAACGCCTATCTTTTTTCAGTACTATCCAACCTCGCGCCATGGTATCAAAGAATACGAGCATATGGAAGCCTCTTTGCTCCAACTTTTCGAAAGGGTGCTCAGACCGAGGTAGTCCACCAATTCGACAGTTTGATCCGCACAAACAATTTATCACCGTGGTGCTCTAGTCGTTCTGGTGAGGGCCAAGATCCGTGTGTTTTTTTTTTAAAAAAAACTACCCGTCCCTCATTAGGTCAGTTCCCCCTTCTGATATAGGGGGGCGAATTATAACGTTAACCGTTCGTTGGCAAGTTTTTCTCCGCTGCTATCACCCAAGGCCTTTATCAGTGCCCCCACTTGCGTTGCTCATCTTTTTTTGTCTTGTTAGCACAGAGACATGAGATTTGTTCTCATTTGGATTCTCGTTTCTTCTTCTTTGTAAAAATTGCATTTCCTCACAGACCTGTGATGTTCACCCTATTTGCCTCTCTCGTCCTCCTTTATCGTTTGTTGTGTTATTTCTAATCAAGGTTGGTATGTCTCGAAATTCTCTCCTCATTTTTTTTCGTTTGCCGGTATTCATATATATTTTGTAATGGAAACCTCGTTGACTATATTGACACGCATCCTTTGGTTTACAACAAGTTCCCCCTAGAAGAGAAACACTAACCTTTTTTCTAGTATTCAGGTATTCGTAGCCGATCATGTGGCTGTTGATCTGTTCGCCGAGACTTGCAAACGTCTCGAGGAGACATCATTAGTGCATGCACTGTGCATGGAGATTCAGCTTTTGGTTGACGTAGCTTCCTTCCGTTTTTCTGCACAAGCGCGAGAAGTGAAAACTGGTACAGTGAACTGAGTTTTATCCGCAGAATTCGAAACTCAGCCGTCCTATAATTAGGAGATCATTAACGTTTTTCCGTAGGAATGTACTGCCATATGTTGGGCCCTCAGGTTCGTCTTCTGTGAAACCATAGCGAACTTATTAGATGGATCCGTTCAATTGTCGTTTGAATGCCAAATTCGGTTCGTGCAGTACACAATAGCGCGACCACATTTCATAGAGGTCCTAAATGTAATCCAGGCCTTTAGTCTTTAGAGCCTTTTCATTATTCCACGATTTCGTTCGCAATTGTGTAGGGGACTATCAGGAAGGTCAGATTCCTGAAAACAACCACTGAGTGCCGAAGTCTACTGAGAACCTCAGCTCCGCTAGATGCTGACCAGACAGGCAAAGCCCCCTCAATATGCAGGGCTTCACAACCTTGTATCAAACTCAGACAGCGCGAGTCAGTGTTGATCAAGGTCAGACAACGCCCCCGCTATATGCAGCGCGTCGCAGCCTCGTGCCAAAGCCAGACCGCGTGTGTCAGCATTGGACCAAGTTAGACAGTGTCTCTCCAATAAATAGCGCTCGCATACACTCACGCAGTCGCTCGTTCTGAATATAGCTGTTGTGTTCCCTTCTGTGAGTCTTTTTTCCGGCATTGGGCACTTGAGCGGGTCAACAGCCATATACAACAGATTGGCGAATCAGCAGATATAACAGGGTCTATCTGCACAGAGAAGGAAGGATGAGGTTTAATGCGTCACTGGAAGCCCTGACAAACGAAACCCTCGACATCCCAATACATGGGTCGAAAGTGTGAAACCTACTGGCATGAATCTCGTGAAGTGAGAAGCAGAGGGACAAAGCAGGACAGTGTTAACGGGAACGATGCGAACTGGAGTTCGTGAATCCAGCGATAGCCAAACCCGAGACAGAGAGTTGGGGCGTGAAAGATTCAAGGGCATCAATGGAACTGCTCTACCTGGAGACCGAACTAACTGGATGTTCAGCGAGCGTGGTCGTGTTTTTGCATCATCAGCATGGCGTTAGTGTTCAACACTGATATGTCGCTGCCTTATGGTAAGGAAAAGAATGAAGGTCAGCGCGTCGCAGCCTCGTGCCAAAGCCAGACCGCGTGTGTCAGCATTGGACCAAGTTAGACAGTGTCTCTCCAATAAATAGCGCTCGCATACACTCACGCAGTCGCTCGTTCTGAATATAGCTGTTGTGTTCCCTTCTGTGAGTCTTTTTTCCGGCATTGGGCACTTGAGCGGGTCAACAGCCATATACAACAGATTGGCGAATCAGCAGATATAACAGGGTCTATCTGCACAGAGAAGGAAGGATGAGGTTTAATGCTGGATGGGGAAAAGACTTAGTGCCAGTCTGCCAGAATCACTCCGAGGCACATACATCTTCATACTGATAGAAACTGACGACAAGAACGTCACTGACATCGATTAGCAGCCATATCATGTAGCGTCTCCAGTCAGGCGCAGTGGGAATCACGTGAGTAGCACCGACAGCACCCAAGCGTTTCGTAATCTCTTCCATACCCTTCTGCCAGGTCAGAGGTTGGTTCCCTCTCTGCTTCCGCCACTGGTCGGCCACCAGCGAACGCAGTGATCCGTTGGCGGATGTAGTACGTTTACCAGTTTCGTCTTAGATTTCTGAGGTCACCAGATAACTGAGTCCCCTTCGGTGTTACGAGTGAAGTCTGTAACAGTTTACATGCAGGCCATAATTTACAAAAATGCCTTAGCATGTTGAGCTATTCCGTACATTAGGACTAAACTTTGTTGACCATCATTTTGTGGACAGAACCAAATAGAATCGTTACAGAACGCCATGTAAATGCGTTCTGCGTTCGACTTGGTGCCCACTCTATTCATCATCAGTCTTGACATAAATGCTTCACTATCATACACCCACAAAGTTCATTTAACTTCGCTCAAAACTCAAAAGAGAGGAAAGTGTGGATAAGAAAGGGACTTGTGCTAGTCTGTCGCAAACATACCAATGTGCCTCCAAGTGCTCAGTCAGACAATCTAGAAGTAAACTGACGGCAAGAGCGCCACTGACATCGATTAGCCGCCACTGTACTATATCCAGTAGAGCGCCCTTCTGCAATGCATATGTTGTCCACTTCGCTATTCGGAAGAGGGCACAGAGAACAACACTGGTCTCAGTTGATGATGTTTCAGTGGGTGACCCAGTCACCTCAGTTGACGGTGTTGGATGTTCCCGTGACATGCTGAACAACCAAATACGCGTTTTTTCACTTACCAAGTTACGCCATCCGACACCAGCAACGCTTCTGGGGCATCGGTCTTCAAAGACCTGAAGAAGCCTCACAGCACGTCAACCATACAGCAATACAACCCGTACCGTAGCCTTGAGACCCAGCGGTGCAAATTAGCAGACGTGATTTGGGCCTTCATCACACACTTCCGTCAGACCTAAGTCAACCACCGAGGTAGGTAGAAGTTTCCACAAACTCCAGTGCTTCTTGAGTTGTAAGGGTTATGTTCAGTTATCGCACCTTCTTGAGCATGACTTTGCACTTTGTGGGTACAAGTCGCATGCCTGAAGATGGTATTATTATCAACACAATCATTCAGCTGTAACACCCATTCGGTGCCTAGCTGCCATGCCACCCAAAGGGAGCACGAGAGCTGGGATACTGTCAGGTTGCCCAAGCCTAGACAGGGGAAGTTGAGATGCAGAGGTTGGGTTCGAACCACGGACCTTCCGGTCAGTAAATCTGCGCTCTAACCATTTGAGCCAGTTTATTCAACAGGGCTTATCTTCATCTTCAACGGTGTTGTCTGCATACTGCAGATCGGCAAGGTCCTCATCAGCAACAGACAGTCCAGCGTTCGCCCTCATTGTTCCATCAATGACGGAGTGAACATCCTTGTCGGACACCAATTTTTGTATTGAAGCTTTTAGAGAGCTCACCATGCACTCACGGTCAAAAGTATGTCAATATAGGGCCCGGATTATTCCCAAAAACGTTTGGGGCAAACGCATTTAGGAGTGCTGCTTGGTTGACACTATAGAATGTGCCCTTGAAGTCAAGGAAACACCAGGTTTGTGGATGGTATGACACCTGAGAGAGTGTGAAGATGTGGTCGGCACAGCCTGCTATAACGAAATTTTAATCCCAATCAGAGAAAAAATCAAAATGTGCTCAGGGCATATATTTCTTCTCCAATGTTTTGTAATAGAATTTCGGATGTTTCACATCCGGTACAAAGTTCAGGAAAAAGCCTGTCACATCAATAGATTTATTTTGAAAACCGGAATTGTCTAGTAAGTGTTGGAAGCACATCATAGTTTGAGACAATCAACGACTTGGAACAAACATAAATCGATCGAAAACAAATGCTGTAGAGCTAGTCAACAAACCAACCGCTAACGAGCACATTTCATCATCCATTAGGGGACGTCTAGAGCTGTTAATGTGTTGAAATATTGGTAGCTCGGGTGAGTTTATTGGCTGTTGATCTGTTCGTCGAGCTTGGCAATTGGCTTGCAGACGTTTCATCACCATGCAGGGAGACATCAAACCACCCAACTGCGCACTGATGATGTCTCCTCTTACGATGACGAAACGTCTGCAAGCCAATTGCCAAGCTCGACGAACAGATCAACAACCAATGTGTAGAGCTGTCTCAACCCTAATAAAAGCGAGGTTTCCCTGCAGAAAATCCGGTATTTCAGGTCAATAACAACACTGCCAGACAGATGATCTAGCGTTTAGCTTCCTTTCTAGCCAATGAAATTCGAATGACCTGGAAGGCTTTCTGGAGCTCTTCAGGCGAGTTGGTTTCCTTTGTACATTTGGCTGTTGGAGAACAGTGTAGTTGGAACAAAGTGGTGTTTACATTTTAGTACTGCCGGTGTATAAAAAACTACTCCAAGAATATTGAAACTGCTCGTAGCAAAGTTTCCAAACCTTAGCCGAAAGGATGGAAATTTCACCACCCACTTGCAACCAAAGCCTCATGAGAGATACAGTGCATGTATGATGCTACTGATGAGGCGCGCAGTAGTATGTGGTTTTCTCGCGACTCCGCTCCGCGTCTTATGGAAGGTGGAAACTTATGTGGAGTGTTCGTTTACATTGAGAATGGTGAAATTATCAGTTGGGGAATCCCACTAAACGAATGAATCCCAAATTTGTGGATATCAATGGGATCATCGGGGACCGTTAGGACAGATAGTTCTCAATGCATATAGCGGTCATGCTTCATTATCCAAGGAGTATTAATATTTGTGATATTGCAACGGCATATCAGTGTAAGAGGGAGTTGCTTATTCGCAAACACCTACTGAACTCAGATGGTTAGACGAACATGTTTTCGGTAAGGTCTTTTCAATTCATACACTTGCAAGGTTTAAGAGAGTAGTATTTAACATGTTTGAATGAGTATGGTGTAAATGAACAGGAAATTGAGTGAGACTACATTGGCTACCCATCAGAGAACAATTAGTTCAGGTCACGAATAGGATGACTTGAGCTAGTCAGCGCGGGTGGTGCTGTAGTTGTGGGTTCAGCACACGGTGCATGTGTGGGGGGAGGTGAGTTGGACCATGGTAAGTACAACACACGAACAAAGCGTTCTTGTCGACAGAGGATTGGGTCACGATGTCGTATGGCGATAGCTTCAGCCACTGCAATTGTGCGCTGCTGTACTGATCTGGGTCCAACTCACCTCCCCTCACACATGCACCGTGTGCTGAACACACAACTACAGCACCACCCGCGCTGACTAGCTCAAGTCATCCTATTCGTGACCTGAACTAATTGTTCTCTGATGGGTAGCCAATGTAGTCTCACTCAATTTCCTGTTCATTTACACCATACTCATTCAAACATGTTAAATACTACTCTCTTAAACCTTGCAAGTGTATGAATTGAAAAGACCTTACCGAAAACATGTTCGTCTAACCATCTGAGTTCAGTAGGTGTTTGCGAATAAGCAACTCCCTCTTACACTGATATGCCGTTGCAATATCACAAATATTAATACTCCTTGGATAATGAAGCATGACCGCTATATGCATTGAGAACTATCTGTCCTAACGGTCCCCGATGATCCCATTGATATCCACAAATTTGGGATTCATTCGTTTAGTGGGATTCCCCAACTGATAATTTCACCATTCTCATTTGCACCTGAGGTGTTTGCTTTGCGTGAATGGAGCCTGTAGCCACCCCCGACTGATGGTGCTAACCCCAAAGGCAATCCCTTTTAAACGTGCAATGTTGATTTCCTCTCTGGAAAAAAGGGAAAACTAGCGGATTTTCCAGAAGTTGCACGTTTCGCCTCTGGTAAAAACATTATCACCTGGTTGGGGTATGCACTCGTTTTAAATAGTAACTAGATGTTAGGGGGAGAATCAGGCGAATCTTTTGTAACATTCAATTGGATGCCGCTTCATGTTTCGCCTGAGGTGAAATACAACATAGTGAATTATTTTTATTGCAGTAAAGCTGATCGTGATTTTGTCGAAAAGGTTTTCATCAACCTTATAAGTAGTGTCATGCCAAGAACAGATTATCACCTCGTCCGTTAATTCAAAAATTATTTTAGAACTGCCCCTTAGGTGATAGCCATCCTCTATATATTTGGCTGTCTCATGTAGTGGACTTAAGTTGATCCGTTCAACCGCTTCACCGATGCTCAGTACTCCACAAAGAAATCGATCAATAAAATCGTCGTTGTCCATCAGCCGCCGCCAAAAAAAGAATCACAACTGTGAAACTCAGAACCACATAGAGAGAGTCGAACAGCCTAACAAACGGACCGGAGAAAGAAGGCCGCTGACAATATAAGGTCATCCACTCAACCAAGTCAGTGGAACAAAACTAGCGAGAACTCAAAGCCCAATCACAATGAAAGTACAGAGCTGTCGAAGGAAGCACCCAGATAACCAATCAGATGTAAGGAAACGAGACTACAACGCAATCTTGTCCGCTCACTATAAAGAGACTAGTTCTATCTCTTTGTGCATCTTTTCGGTGTCCACCCGATTAGACGAAGCGCAATCAGTTCGAAAAATGGGGGACAATTTTTCAAGGTGACCGAATTATTTGAGGGCCTGAGATGTGTATGGATGTATAAATACTGCGACTGTTTTCGAACTACCCTCATTTGCACACCAATTAGGCATTAAATGGAGACTCAACTAAACCCTAGCTGAATCTCTCCGGTTAATGATAATTCCCAGACGAATGTGTTGCAAGAAGGCTGTATCTTGTTTCAATTGGTATAATAATCGAAACGCCGCAGTATATTTTTATGGGGAACACTACTCATAAGGCTTCCAAAGAGTAGTCGGCAACCTTTTGAGTAGTATTCCTACAACTATTCCTGCAGCTTTGGTAGTGATACGCAAATCAAGTTCAACTCAACAGTTGCAAAGCAAACAGCCGAACTGGGTTTTCGTCACAGTGGTAAGCCTACGCTGAAATGGTGAAGTTGATTGCCTATTCCTGGAGAAAATTTCCAGGATTTGCTTGTGCAATTTGTGATACAGTGCTTCGACTACATTTAACCCCTGCTCATGAAAAGATGACAACCGGAAGCCTCAAGAATATTTGTCATCTTGCCTACTCATTAGTAGTAAAATGAATACGGAATACCGGACTTGGCTTTCCGACCAGTGCTGTGCCGAAAGGCACGTAATTTGAAAATCTCTTCAAAACTCCGTCCAGTGAATCGGTTTGTTGAGTTTGATTTATATTTATCTAGTTCACTGGGTTTGTGTGAGTTTATTTCCGTCCACACAACAGCTGAACCACCAAAAATTGGGTGAGTGAAATCCACAGCGATGTTGATCATTCGCCGAATTCATATAGATGCATTCAGTTGGCATAATGTAACACACAATCCAGGAACTCCTGGGTGGCTTACACATGACTAGTAAACAAATCCATCGCACCATATCTATGTTGACAATATCCAGTTACACTGAATAAGCTAGCCATTAGATTCCAGTCAGTACTTACCAACCTCCTGAGGATAGAACTGCCGGGATGCGTGGCATTGCTACCGATACGCAGAGTACTCCATTCAATCTATCCATTTGAACTTCATTAATGAATGTCCGGCACATCAGTTCATCAACGCCGGTTGTACTACCATAAGACAACCAGTGTGAAAATTCTGTTTAGTTCATCGATACAATGCCGATTGTGATAATTTGGATGAAACCTGACATCCCACCGGCCAGTGGTTGAGCACTGAAACGAGAAATCCTTATTCGAAAAGCCAGTCAGTAAGTGACCACGTGATTGAAGAAATACATTCCGTCTAAATGGGAGCTAAAAACACTGCCTTTCAGCCGCTCGTGACAAAACGGTTAAGTGTTGGACCACTAGCCCGAATGTTGTCGGTTTGAAAATCTGAGTTTCGCCAGATACGCACTGGTCATGATTCCCAATAAGGAAAAAAACGGCCTTTCGGCTATTCATCCTAGGTCAACTTCAGTGACGGGACGAAATATAGATTTGAATTTATAAGGATCACTTCCGTGTATCTAGAAGATAGTGACACCGCGGATTGACAGTAGCCTCGTGCAACGCACTTTGTCGAACGAATCCCGGGCACAAGAACAATCTTGGCCGGTTCTGTGGGTTACAGTGTGTGTATTTCTCGAAAACAGTACAATTTGGGTTCAAGTAGAACATAAGGTTGACGGAAACTCGGAGACTGCGCCTACCTGATGAGCCCCAAGCAGGGCGAAACCAGTCGTGGGCTGTCGAAGAGTTTTCAGTAACCTTGTGAGTAGTTTCCTTATGAAAATACATCTCTACTGGTTTCATTTGGGAGCGGACGCTACCTCAACAGTCCTTTTGGGCTGAAGTTGTATGTAGAATTCACTCCGAAGCTGACATCAACGAACACGGAACGAAGAACTCTACCATCCCCATAAAACTAGCAAATACAAGCCCCATGGTCTAATTCAAAAAGAAACCGTTTGTTAAGGACATCTATTCTCTTAGGGAAATCCCGCTAGTTGGTGTGATGTTCTGAGTCGCTTTGCTCTAATCTGCGCAAACCGTCTTGTTTGTCTTAAGATGGGAATGAGATGTGGAATTAGATAGAATTTTGAAAAATGGAAGTGTTCAAGTTGCTCAGCACACACGATACCTTTTTCCATAGTGAGCCCTGAACTTTTATGAGCGGCGCCTCCAGTATTCTTCGATACCTTACTGTAACGGATCATTTCAGCTTCTCCTCTGTTCTCGTCCCACTGACGTACACCGTGGACTTCAACTATATATAGGTGAAGAGATGCAGAGGTATCAGACCTGGAGACCTTGACAGCCGTTCAACCAAGTTCATTTCAACGAATGGGACATCGGCACCTAAAAACGTCTTTTGCCATCCGAGCATAATATGAGCCTGTGACATTGCGTGGAAAGAGGGGTTAAAGAGCGAGTTTATTGACCGGAAGGTCCGAACCCGACCTCTGTCTCTCGACTTCCCCTGTCTGGGCCTGGGCAACCTGGCAGCATCTCAGCCCCCGTAATTCCTTCAGGTAGCATGGCAACTAGGCACCGAAAGGCTGCTACAGCTGAAAGTGTCAGTATATAACATATATATATATATATATATCATATTGCTAATACTAATTTGGAATCAGCGCCTGGAAAATCACCTGAGATTGTCCTGGGCCCCAAATTGGAGATTGAATAATGATCTGCTAAGGTATGAAAGACAACTTTGTCGCCAAACACGATCGGGGCAGTAACACCACTGTGAAAATACATCAAGAATTCAACACACGACCATGGATTCTTGGTTCTTTCAAGTGCACACAGAGTCTAAGTCTTTTTCAGGACTTGGTAGGCGGTGAAATAAGCGCCAGCCACTCTGAACCATCATGTGGACTTCCTTTGCTGTGGCATCATAAGACCTGATCTTGTCTGTCGCTGTTCTTTGTCTTTCTGGTCGTTTCACAGCTAATTCGTGTAAGTCTGTGAATCAACCTGGTCTAACCAGTACAGCACTAGCCTCGAGTTAATGCGCGCACGTAAATATGGTCAGGACAAGCGCATCTTGATTTAAATAAAGCCGCCAAGTTCGCACACCATATTAAGCGTCCACAGCCAAAGACTTCTGACAAGTGTGATTTGACGATCGTGCCAAATTAGCCTACATTAATCAATCAGGTCAAAAATGTGCTCCCCCTGTCTGGGTGCAGCGGTAGATATTACTGATGGGGGGCATGCGAGTAGCATGTTTTCTCGTAAATCCGCTTAGCGTCTCTTGATGTGTGGAGTCGAACTTGCTTGCATTCGAGCAGCAGTCAGTGAATATTCAGGAAAGTTCAAGAAGATGCGTTCAAGGGGAAGATGGATATTCAGTTTTGTAAACAAGGTGCATTTGAGAGCTTTGCTTCCCTGTTCAATACTCTGGTGTTTTCTAATAAGTAACTCCGCAGCGAAGGCCTTCTTCCTTTCATGGGTAGCAGACACACCGCACAAAACGTGCCTTATCAAAGACAGTATCTGTATCAGTCAGACCATTAGCGTCTGGTGAGTACTGATAAATCTTTGCACGTGAGTCCATGAAGAGACGCGTACGTACACGATTTCTTGGTTCTGATAACCGGCAACCGTCGTTTTTGAGGCTGAAAACTCATGTGCATTATTCGTCCACATTTGTCTATAATTTAGATTAAACAAAGGACCACTCAGACCAGCAAGCACACCGATACTATTTGACCGATGATGACACCAGACGTGAAGTGAGCCGTTGTTGTCCATCACGTACTGATAGAATTAGTTGGAAATTAGAAAAAAGCCCAACTAGTAGAGGGACTCGAGGTCATAGCATGTTTTCAATTGTTCACTCTCCTTGAATCCGACTTTATCCGAAGCCTTCGCAGATCGTCGTGAGATGCACTCCTTTCCGTTCAGTAAATAATCACAGTGCGAATGAAAAATTACTTGAGCCAATTCCCTTCCCCGCCTGACTAGGTTAAACATCGGTCTCATTTCCATAGCAAAATCACTGTATAATATTCAGAGTAAATTTTGATGCAGTCGCGACCACAGTCTATCAAGTTCCTGCATCACTTGCCAGTTATAATACCTCTACGGTGGAAACGAGTTATTCTCATTTCAGTGAAATCATCCAAGTTTTCCCAAATCTGACGGCATCCCTCGACAGGCTCGATTTTGGAAATTGACCAAATTGATTTCACAGATTTTGTCGACAATTTGAGGTGGTGAAACAGTCGTTCCAATACGAATCAGGTGTGACGAGTGGTAACCGCTCCGCTTGTTCACAGATCCTGAGGACTATACATTACGCTGTGGTTCACGGTTCAACAGCACAATTTCAAGCACGAGGAGAACGACAGTTCAAACGAAAGTCATGTGAGTGTTTGTTCTGCAAAATCCCGCGACCACCAACACCTGAAACAAAAATTTGTCCAGCATGTTTCAAGCGTCTTTGGCGCCACCTGGCCGGGAAGTCCTGATTGGCGGGTCAATCGATCGACACAACCAAGGTGTTGCTGGGTCGTCGTTTGAGGCGTTCTGCTCACATTACTCAAGCGCGAACATTTGAATGAGTCCAGCGTGCTTTAGTGGAGTAGTAGTAACACATTCGCCTCACATGTGTGCGAGGTTCGAACCCCGGCACTGCCACGGATATGCACTGCTGATGAGCTCTAACAAGAGCAAAATTGGAGCCCAGCGCTCTCCTCCTCCCTTTGGTCTGGGCTCTCCAGGACAATTGCGTAAGGACAAGAGGACCAAAGTCATGTGTATTTGTTCTACGAGATCGCGCAATCATCAACACCCAAAAAATTAAACTCGTCTATTCACCATGCATAGTAGTATGCATCCATATGGATTGTTTGAACAGTTATTTCGTTCATCTACTCCTCATGGGCTGTTCTCCGAAATTCGCTTGAGTGTCTTGTTCTGTCAGTCTTTCTGAATTTCCAAACGAAATATTTGGATGTCGAGAAATTTGACTCCTATCAGAGCTCCGGGAAAGCTTTGATGCATCACCTAATTACGTCAGACTCAGTGTTATGCTCCTATATAATGTTGACATTTTTCAATATTCTAATTAATTTTAACCACTTGCTGGGGGCTTTGGACTGCTGAACACAAAAACTGAAAGATACTGACGAGTTCGCCGGTGAATTAGTGAGATTTGCCATTCCGATGACAAGGGTTAAACAACCATCGGTGCTCCTCAGCAGTTCGGCGTGGACTGATGTTGCTTTACACATTGAAACATGTCAATTAGGTATTGAGCTCTCTCTGATATTCACATCAACTCACGATCGTATGGGGAGAAATTCCTGATAAACAGGTCACGTCGAAGCAGAACAGATGATCACGACCCAAAAGTACACTCAAAGGACCAAAACGGAATCCTTGCGCTACCTCTGAACTACCTACTCACCGAGTGTCAGTTCACATGAGGATATGTGGAAAATCACTCAGCTGTAACACCCTTTCGTTGCCTAACTGCCACACCATCTGAAGGAATCGCGAGGGCTGAGATACTGCCAGGTTGCCCCAGCTTTGGGAGGACCAGTCGAGATGCAGCGGTTCGGTCCGAACCACAGACTTTCCGGCAGTAAATTTGCTCGTTACCCACTGAGCCATCTCAAGATCTGAAAATGCTTGGAGTCAAAAGGACATATCCCTGAAGGTGCAGTCTCACTTTATCCTGAAACGCGGACGCGTCGGAAAGGTCATCGAAATAAAGTCAATGGGTACAGTAAACCAAACAAACAGATAATAAAACAAGCACCTTCCTGCTCTACTTGTTTTTAGAAATTGTGCTAAGTTTACGCATGACAACCCAGTCCATGGTCCATGGTTGTGCTCCCTAGCACGCGCATCATTGGTGTGCCGAATCAAAACCTTATACAAAGACCCACCGACTTCGTTGATGGGCCACACGTAGCGCAAAATCCACCGTACAACTTCTCCGTCAAAATGTCACAGGTTTGAAATTACACCACGCGTACTGATGAGCAATCCCTAGGAGGATGCACCAGCCCTGTTGTTTCATTACTTGGTTAAGACTTCATTCCGAGCTTGGCATTGACACATGGACTGGATTTTCAGTCTATATTTCATTTCACAAGTGAAGTCAATCTACGGCGAAAAGCAGACACTTCGGCTGTGTCATCCTTATTGGGAATTATCAGCAGGTCACATCTCAGGAAACTCCAAAGAGTTTCGAACCCTCGACCTCCCGGCTAGTAGTCGCACATTAAATCGTCCGATCACGAGCAGCTCATCAGCGGTTAGACAGGATACACCGCCATTGATCCTTTGTAGCGACCCAGTCGCCCACACACTTGACTGTTCAGCCCACAGTCGCTCACTGGTTCACGAGACTTGTCTCTTTTTCATGCCCACAACCACGTAACATTAAGGTGACTCATCAGACGTCGATTGTCTGCACCGTCTAGTGATCGTACCAACCACTCACGTGCTGACGCGCCCACGTACGCGCAAACGGACCTACATATAGGGAAACCGTCAGCACACGCAGACTCGCGCGCGCGCAGGCAGCAAGGAGTCAGCCAAACACTCCAAGTCCACGGACAAACATGGAATACGTGTAGCAGCCAAACTGCGGAGGAAACACATTCCCGCTGTCCGGACATTTACCAAGGGACTCTCCCTGTTGGCTTGCTCCACTTGCTCTTTATTTTATACATGCTGCAAATCGCCCCTGTAAACAACTGTCAATCACAGTTAAAAACTTTTAGTAGTGCATACACCTGATTTGTATTATGGCTATCACCACCTGTGCACTAACACCTTCAGCCACGGAATTCACATCATGGGTGATAACATCTCAGTTTGAATGTTCACGCAACTTGTGCATTATTCGTTCCGAGCTACTAACAGTATGGGTTAGATGTGTAAATTTCAGTCTTATTTTGACATTTTGCGATGTGATGAGTCACTGAAAATCAAACTATGATCACTTTGGCGGGACTTTACAACTGACTGCCGTAGCTTTAGTCTTCGTTTTTAGTCTGTGGTGTTGTGCGCGGTGACGCCCTCAGTAGAACCGCACTTAAATAGATGTGCGTCACTGATAGCCACACTCCGGCAAAGGCCAAATTGGTCTCGGAGTCATCACCAGACTGCATCCGGTCTCAGGTGCTGTTTACGCACTAATGGTTTATATATTGCTGCTGAATTCGCCGAACTCAACCATGCAAAGCGTGCACATCCAACGGCCGAACTGAGTCATTCTTAGTTGTGATATCCGTAAGAACTATTGGTCAGCTCAACTGCTGCCAATCAACGCAAAACATATCCAGCCATATTTGAAAGGGACGAAAACTAAATACGACCATGTGACATTGTCACTTGAATTTGGTAGTGTGCAGTTAATTAACTTCCGCAACAGGGGAAAGTGAAGCGCTAGGAGTAACTCGGACGAGCTCATTCTCCGGAAATGAGCGAAAACATAGGGTAGCGCACATCCGTGGCTAGTGGCAGATCGTGTCGAAGCTAGATAAACGCAATAGTCAAGTAACCGTTTTGAGTTATTATCGTCAATGATAAGGAGATGTGTTCATCTGCCAAGATGAGGAGCCATAAAAAGTACCACAGAGTGAAAAACGTTCGCCAGCATGCGGAAATGGCCATTGCATGGTCACAGACGTTGTAGAGTAGGATATCAGTGCAAGGGACTACACGGTGGACAGCCAACCTTTGAAATGCTTGATTGAAAATAGAGTTGCTGCTCAACCAAGTAGTCGTCTAGTGAAGAGGCCAGGTTGAGTAAAATCGGTATTTTCAAATACCGTTCGAACCTGCAACAAACTTTAATGTACATGCAGAGGATGGCCAGCCTACATGAAGGATGAACACCATAAGTGAAGAGAGCCGGACGGAATCAGCCCAAAGTCTAAAAGACGGAGACATGATGGAACATTTCTTACTGAAACCCGCACAGTGGATACTGTACCAAGATACGAGTTGTTTAATATGTTGTCTTATCTTTCTAGTTGGACATTCCTGTGCCAATAGAATTGTCACCGGTCATTTTCATATGGGAACCATTTCACGAGTTGTTTAATATGTTGTCTTATCTTTCTAGTTGGACATTCCTGTGCCAATAGAATTGTCACCGGTCATTTTCATATGGAGAACCATTTCTGATAGAAAAAAACGTTGCGACCTTTGCGAGACACTCCTTGACCCCCCGCGTCTTGGGACGAGCATGCTTAGAATCGGCAACTATGTCCTAATAACAGCTGAGTAGTTATATCGGTTCAAGGTAGTTATTATGGTGAAGAGCGAGAACAAACAAGATCGACCCTAGGGCAAAACAACCAAGCTGTTCAACCTTTAAAATGGGTCCCGGAGCGTTGCACAAACCCTTCGGAGCATATTCACACCGATGCATCGCTAGATTTCTATCAATACTCCTGTTGGATAGCATCAGGATTTTTGTTGAGATATCTCATATACAACGTGGGGGGAATCTCAGCATGAGAATGATAGTGAATGGGCAAATATAGCAATTGACTCTGCCATCAGGTTGGCGCAAACAGAATGCCCCCTTTCGTTAATTCAACATTTGAACGCGTTGACGGCATTCTGGAGATTCTATTGAGAAAAAAATCAGCTGCGTCCACACCGCCAGCAAAGGACATTGTGCAGGTCGAGGACATCATGACTTCCAGTTAGAGGGAGCGATAAACGATCAGCATCTTCCGACTGAAAGGGCACGTCTCTCCATTATTTTCGGTCGTCTTAGCTTGAACATGTCTCTTTTTGGTGTACTATGCCAATCGCTCCACCGTCCAATATCGCCGAACCTCTTTATCTCTTGCCGGACTGCCGAGAAGTCTGACAACATCGCTCAGACGGGGTTGCCCCAAAACATTCAGCGGAAGCCGATGGCGTTTGCTATGCTTGTCCTTCTATGAGCATTTACCTCTTTCAGCTTAGTGATCTTCGCTAAGCACCCGAGAGCTTTCTCACTGCCCTATTCTAGCATCCGAATCTAGGGATTTTCAAAAACGAATTCTGCGACCAAATCTACCAAATCCACCACGTCAAATCGACCCTGCAGCGGCTGATCGCTACTTAATATTGGACAATTCATACTTGCAATCGGGTTCGCAGCGCGCGTGTTGCTAGCGGTCGACCCACTCAGCGACCATCAAAGTACAAAAATTACGGCCCGAGGTTGTTATAATGTCTAATAGTTGACCTGGTCTGTTCTTTCCGATCAACAGTGTCGGTCACACCTAAACGGCAACAAGGCCAAGTATGCAACATCTGAATGAGTCGGTTTTCGGTCGTGCGTGATCTCAAATGGCAGCCTTCAAAGCAGAGACTTTGTACAATGTACTTGTTCAACAATCTGCGTAGGGACCGAATAATAACTACAGCCTACCACATGAATTTCCACGCTGAAACAAGCTGCTTTTCGTTAGTTACTTGGTCAAACAATACAAAATGGCCTGAGTGATGCAGTCCTTGGTGGGTTCAGCAACGGAGTAGCTGTGAGCAAACTTGCTCGACTCAAGGAAAGTACTACTTTTTTTGTCACTTCGTTGACAGATTGTAGGGCAATCGAGGACCACCATGAAACCGGATAAGGCAATTTTCGTGATTTGCTCTCCACGAAATATATCCAAAGTGGCTTCCCCGATCAACTCCTAGTTCTCATTAAAATCATAGTTCCATGGTGACCATAAGTGGACTACGTGGTTCTGGATAAGATTATCACTCTGGTAAGAATATTGTGTGAGTTTGGGACTCCGAAGTCCAATGTCGTTTGCGGTATTACAAGCCACTGCTGCAAACCGACATGAGTGGAAAGACAAACATCACTATTGACCCGACACTACTTACACAAAGTTGTTAGGAGTTCTTCAACAACCACTACCGGTTTCGCCTTTCATGGGAGCCAGCAGGTAAGTAGTCCCCGAGTACCGATCAATCATATTCCCTTCTTGGATCCAAAGGTGGAGTTATACACATATTCAATACGATACAGATCAGAGACAGCATGACAGGCAAGATAGTCCCTGGACAAGAGTGACTGGAAAGCTTTGGATTTGTCTGAATTGGAAACTTTTCAGTCAGTAAATCGCCTTAAGCTAAAAATGGTGGTTGTCCATTGCGTCATGCCCTGCTAGAGTTAATATGTTCACTGAGTTTACCACTGTCACTAGTCTACAGTGGAACAACGGTAGGAATACCTACAAGCAAGTCAGTAGTGCCGGACTACCTGAGGTTCAGTGCAGCTACTACGGACCTTGTATTCAGGCATTGTTATTCGATCACCGCAGAAGACAGCACGCGATGGAAGGAATTTCGAGGATGTAGAAAACCGATAGGGAAAACGATAACCGGGAATTGGCAACTGAATAAAACAGCATCCCGGACGACCGAGTCGAGTAGTAGCCCCAACTACTGAAGTGGTGAAACCTATACCCCAATCTCAGTGGTATACATCAGTCGGACTACAATTTCATCATAAGAGTAAGTGTCCACTATAAGACGGTACTTATCGTACGGTGGTTGTAGCTGCCAGTTTCGTTCGCCGATGATTTGAGGAGGTGGAAGTCGGGAGCTGATAAATTAGTGCGTAAATACAGCACTACCAGAGAACTCTTAAGTGGGGGTTGGGAAGAGAGATATGCACCAAAGGCAATAGCTTGGATCCAAGCTGCCAGGTTGCCTAAGCCTAGACAGGGGAAGTCGAGAGGTCGCGCTCGAACCACAGACCTTCCGGTCAGTAAATCCGCACTCTAAACACTGGGGTCATCTCACCCATTGACTCCAATCGACCGCCCAAATATGACTCCAAGGAGCTCAGACTTGTGCAACATCACCCGCAATTAACACAGTGTCAGTGCTTTTCGCTTCACGAATGTGCGCGGATAACTCTCAATACAAGGATCCTTCTCAGAGTTAGAACTGCCGTCCGTTGGGGAATAAGCCGATACTACAAACAAGCACCCCTTTTTATGCCGACAGCCGCTGAGCTTGATTGAACTGAATAACCGGACGGCGCAGACTACTGTTCACTGGGATCCAATCCAGCAAAGCGCGTTCAGCTCTGGGGCTGAGGGCAACTCCCACGCCATATATTCCACGAGTCATCGCTTCTGGGTCACCGGACACACGGAGGGAGAAATGTGAAAGAGCTGAGTTCATCCTTGGCGTTGAGATGCATAACCACGCTCGGGTCTTGTATGCGTGTTTCGGGGACATAGCATACGTCGATTCTAAGGGAGTACAAGGTTTCAGCAAGCATTGCCTGTTTGCCAATTTGACAGAGTACGGACGTCAAAAGCTCCTATGTAGAAAGGATCTCGTAGGTTTAGAAAGGTGTTATTTTGTTTAATGTTTGTGGGCAGCGAGGAGCCTAAGGCCCTTCGGTCAAATGGCTGTCAGTCAAATGGCCCAGCGACGTTTGCTTGTGCGGTGGGAAGGGATATCGGTGGACGCTGAACTGCGCGGGCAAATGATACTTCCTGGTTGCCCAGGTCGAGGAAGGGGGTTTGGTTGAAATGCCTCACCTTGAGCCTTTGACTCAAAAGCCTTACCCAATAGAAAGTGGGAAGATGTAGGGTTTTTAATAGGAGAACCAGCCCCAAACGCAACTGGACTACACAATTGATAGTGTAATAACCGTTTCCGTTAAGACAGGTTTAATTGGTTGCTCTTCACTTTCCCTTGACAGATGAGTTCTGTTTTTAGTATCACTTTTCGACCCGCCTGGAACTTTCCATGCGATCTTTATAAATAGCCCATTTTCGGCTGCATTTAACACGCCTGTGTTCAATAGATCAGCTGATTTGTACATTCATTTCTGCTTTGGCTAAGTGCGTCAGGCTATCAAACGGCTATCCAGACTGGGGTTCATGGCATTAAGGCACTAAGAGAACTGTGGTCCACAAGTTTTGCTCCGGACCCTACCCCTAGCGTATGACTCGAAAAACTGATCCACAAGGCAGTGGTTGTCAGGTTCTTTTGGGGGTACCATTCCCGGAGTCAATGACTCAATAGTCTGAGCTGGTCAGCTGCAGCAGCTTGGCCCAGCGTAAGAGCGCACCGAGTTAGGCATTACTCTCTCACTCGTGATGTGTCATGTGCACCGGCGGTCGCGGCCAACCGTTGGGCGATCGGAGCGTGCGGAATTACGAACCGACCTTTTCTAACCCTTCCTTCCTCGGGGGAAGGCAGTATCGCTACTTCAATGATTATTGATATGCTGGTCGCCTGTGGGAACACTTTACTATCTTTATAATCCTATCACAGAGGACAGTACGAGTTTACTGCCAGACACGCACACGCGCGAATTCTCTGACATACCGAAGCAGCTACCAAAAGGGGTATGAAAGGAACCGCGAGACGTTTGGGTGACGTCGGTGATACTCGCCGTCCAGGATGGGGACCGCGTGATCCCCACTGCGCCTGGTTGGAGACACTGTAAGGTATGGCTGCCAACCGATGTCAGTGGCGCTCTTATTGTCAGTTTCTATCCAGATTGCCTGATTGGGTCCTTGGAGGTATATGCACCTCGGAATGATTGTACTAAGGTAGCCCCATCTCCGTTCACCTTAATTCTTTTCTTCTCAATAAGACTTACAAATAAATCATGGTTGTACGGCAGAGAAGCATCCGTGTTGAGCACCGATGTCACGCGATCGATGATGATGGTGATGAGTTGCGGGCTAGATTTCATATTACCCCATGTAAGATTTTATGTAAAAAAACGTTCACCTTGGTGCTGCCCTGTTGAACGGTGGCTGAGATTAGGTTACTCAATCCTGTACAGAGGCAGTCGAGGTGTTGGAGTCGGGTTCGACCCACGGACCTCCGGGTCAGTAAGCTCTACGCGCTCTGAACCATCAAAGTGCAGCGTTCAAATGAAGCGCTGGGCAAATGCACTACTGAAACTAGTTGTAACATCGGAACCACAAGAAGTAATGGGTAGATATACCCACCTACGTAACTGTATCATCCAAGATAAAGCGCTCTGACGAAGTGGATGCCACAATCGATAAATCCCGTTCTGCTTTTCTTCAACTTAGGAAACAATAGAGACGAAACAGCTGTCCAAATTACGTGCTCATTCTGCTACACTAACTTCGCCGGTTCGGTCGAGTGGTCTTAACGCAAGATTTAGCGTTAAGACAGCTTCTCACTGAAATATACTACAAAGTAGCCCGAGCATCATCTGGAGACAGCTTGCAAAACACAATAAGGGGTTTTGTATGCATTGTTGCATGCCGCCACGAGATCGGGATATCAAAGACGCGTCACATCAATAGCTGGAAGTACTAACTAAACGCCAGTGTCACCGGTGTTACTTTCATTCTTTTGATTTCACGACTTCCCTTCCTCTTTTCTTTTTTCAAATGTTCTTTTAGACCTCTTCCACTACGCCAGCTGCTGCCATAAGCAGCGACGACCCGAACATCACACACGGTTGTCGAGCCGAACTGACCTACCACGGCGACTCCGCCGTTTAGAATTCCCTGGGGAGCTCTCGGATCAATGTAAGAAATAGCCCCGGATCCTCTGTGCTTTGATACGACCGCACATGGAATCAGCTGCCCATGTCTGGAACTCATGAATTCTGGGTTCCCGAAAAGGTCGAAAGTTGTTCGCAGGTAGCAATCTTTTGGCGCCTAGTTGCCATGATAACGGAAAGAGGCACAAGTGGTGGGATTCTGCTAGGCCGCCCAAGCCTAGACAGGAGCGGTCGAGGTGCAGTGGTCATGTTCGAACCACGGATCCTCCGGTCCGTAAATTAGCGCCTTAACCACTAGGCTATCTCGAACCGAAAGAGTAGTAGCAGGTTCATGCTTCCAGGGCGGACAGTCCATCTTTCGCGTGGCGCCCTCGGCGGCCTAATACCCATGTATCGGACCGACACCGTAAGACCAACCGTCCAACGAGCCTGCCAATCTTTCACGCATTATTATTATACTGTGGGGACGTGACCCCATCATGCATACCGGCTTCTACCCTCCGGATTTGCGATCAGGGTGGTCTGCTACCAGAAAAAGCGGAAGCTCTGCATTTGTCCACACAGGACGATCAACACCTCAAGAGACTTCATTTCTGTCAGCGAGCCGTTCGCCCGTTAGGTGCACCTAAGCTGACAAACGCCGGTAAAGACTTCACAAAGACAAAATATAGTCACTATGCTATGCCATGCAAGTCAGAGGCACGAGAGTTGAGAGACAAAGACAATGCCCAAGCATACATAGGTGCATTTGGGAAGCCTGTAACCTTCGGAAGAAAGGCATTCCAGTTGGTGGCTTTCCGCCCTAAAATTCGGGTTGCTTCGGACTCTAACAATGCTACTGGACAAACAACTTAGTGACGTTCTCACCGTTCCTCCTGTGAACCTGAGTGTACTGAGACGCGGCTTAACGCATCCCGGCATGTAGAGGTCGTCCTCCTTTCTACACATCACTGCACTCCCCACTCAATGCTTGGGAACCTGACTCCACCTCTCTGAGCTCCGAGGACCCGTGTACTGATGAGTTCCCGTGTCTGAGTTGAGGCATGCTACGTACTACACATTCAACCCAGTAGAACCGATTAAGTATAACACTTACACTCCAGCACTTGCTGTCTCGACATGGTGCCGACTGCTACACTTCCAAAAAGCTCATTCCTTCGCTTATGGCATAAGCACTTTGTGGATGACACTCGACCATGTCGTGTGACTTCCGTGTCCTGACCACTGAGAGCTCATTCTGTCCTATACTGAATTCCACTGGTGGGTCAACGTCATGTTTGGAAGCGATCGTCCAACACCAAAGAAACCTAAACAGGCGATGTGGGCCGCGAACAACACTTCGTGCTACTAATGTGGAAAGCCAAGTTAGCCCGCTTTCGCGCGTTGAGCTTGAGAACTACCGCCCAAGTAACGCGGTATGGGTGACAGACCTATATAAGTAGTCAACGACGGAAATGTCGACACCGACGTCGAAGAAACTAAACCTGCCTGTGCCACACCCTCGGATGAATAAGCGGATTCCCGTGCACGAAGCAACGGTCATTGCTTGTAACCTTAGGGACATTCTGCGACACACGGTTCCGAAATAACACAGGTCTGCAGGTGACGGAACTCACGGTCGCGCAGGCAACAAGTCCTTGCTTGACTCCCGCTACTCTAGGTTAACGGATTTCTGAAGTGTTGCCGTATATAGCAAACGAACCTAAGACATCCTAATTATGCTATGCGCAAACTGCCTCCGGCAGAAGCATGGGACCTAGGACATCGAGACCACCTATTCGAACCACCCTATGGGAGGCAGAAAAACAATAGTTCTCGTCACATGTTCCGATAACGAAGTCGGCGCCTTATAAGATACATGACTGGCGCAAAATATTAGCTATATTGAATTAATCGGATCAGAAATTGTACAATGGAAGGGCAACTACAGAATCAAACCAGTATTGTTCAGGATTCGAACTTGGCCAGTATGTCAGCTTCCCGAAATAGGAAATATTCCTGCAGGGTTGATAAATTACATGTGAAGAAACTTGCCTGCTCGTCCAAAACCACCTTCGTGCCACCATATTCAGGGAGAAAAACTTTGTCGCCTACAGTAACACAGACGGGAACTATTTCACCTTTCTGATAAGGTCAACGAAGAGTAATGAATGACATACATCGTTCTTAAATCCAGGGCCGTGAGCGACCACGGTGGCTTCCAAAACTTTTCCTTTGGCTTTCTCAGGTAGCATTATCCCACCTTTGCTCTTGACTTCAGCCTCGAACCTTTGAACCAACACGCGATCAAAAAGGGGCATGAACTTTTTAAATGCACGAGCCGCCTGCCGAACATCGTCACTGAAACGACGGAACCTACCATCACGTGGGAAGGCAATTTCTCGAAGGCCGCCTGAACTGCCACCGCGGAGAACAACGCACTCAAACGCAATACTCGAATCAGTTCTCTAGGCCTATGTCCAACCTGAAATCTGAGGCTCGGTTTGGAATCATAAGAGGTGAAAACTTCTATCGTGTCGGAAGCACGGTCTGAAGATATCTGCTTCAGGTGGCAGCGCGCCGGGTACAAAATTGTGCATGAGGGGTAGAGGAGAGGCCCATTAGCGGCACAATGGTCTCAGTTGCAAAACTTTTGAGTTTGAAACAATGATCTTTGTGTTAAATGTCGCAATTGAAGATATCTGCTTCAGGTGGCAGCGCGCCGGGTACAAAATTGTGCATGAGGGGTAGAGGAGAGGCCCATTAGCGGCACAATGGTCTCAGTTGCAAAACTTTTGAGTTTGAAACAATGATCTTTGTGTTAAAATGTCGCATTTTGTTGCGTATGTGCTCACCTCAAAACCCAATCTAATGTACAATCATATTTTTGAAACTCGCAAAATTTGGTCGTGCTCTGAGGCGATCATTCCTATTGAGGAGAGGCTGGTGGAGTACTTCGCTAACATCGCTGAGACCTCGGGATACCTACATGGGGCTCATGGTACTCTGAACTAAATTGCCTGGCAGTTTTAGTTTTACAGGTTGCCGAATTTCATTGTCGACTAAAGCAATGATTCCACTGGCGGATTCCACTGGCTCAAAAGTTTGAACTGGTATCATGAACCCATTTACCTGTTTGTTTTGGCCCATAAGAGACACATACTAGCTTTCGAAAATCAATTCCATTGTGCTAATGCTGAACTCCGTACAACGCTTTCACCTTCAGTATGAGATAAGCTTGCCCTATCTTTCACCATTTCGTAACAATGTTGTGCACATTTTAAGCCCCTGTTCAAAGCATAACGAGACACTTTCGAGCTTTGTTGCAACCCTCAGCTTGGGCGTATTCTACGGACCTGGGATTTTGTTTTCTCTATAGCCAACCAAACTTCAGACCTTGCGCAACGTGCAGCTGATCTCCTAATATTTCCTGGTATTGCAGTCGTGGACGTAAGTCACAGTGGTCATTTCAAAGAATAGGGTGGTAAACACACAATAGCGAAACTACTAAGCAGTTTCCTCAGATACCTGGCTCAATGACAATTTATCGTCATGGAAGACGTTATCCTGTTGGTTCTCGGAATTGCATAATAAAACCCAAAATCCATTAAAGCAATGTTGTCCTCTAAAATGTTCATTATTGCACCGCCAAGCGGCTAGTCAACCCCAAAATAAGCGGTTAGTGAAACGGGATCCTTCGTTCCCAAAAGATTATCCGGAGTCTAGTTATAAACCGGCTTTACTCCCTAAATGCCAAGTCATCTGCGTGGCGTAGTCCGCTGTGCCAGACCACGTTCTTTATAGCGCTATCAGTTTTCATTGAATCCATGCTTCACGTGGAGAACCTGTTTGACGACCACCATGATCACTTACTGGGAGCCAGATGTCCCCGGGCTAAACCACGCTCCTCGCCAACTCGAAGTAGCCCGTTTATCTCCCGGATATTGGAATGGTGCAGAGAGCTTTTCGCTTTCCGTGACAAATCCGGAGACGCCGTCCGTGATAATGCCACAGTTTAAGAATGGGGCTGACAGGATAACCTGGGCCTGCTTGAACTCCTCGAAAATAGCGCCTGGCCTCTAGAACAGTACTCTGAGTTTCCAAATGCGCACCTCTCCTCTTAGTATGTCCATGCCGGCTTCCAATTTTCATATTTTGCAGCTCCCCGACCATCTTTTCACCTGCTACCTCTGAGTCAAACGAAAGCATCATACCATTCCACCCCACCATCCAATCCCCTCATTTCTTATTCTAGATCTGTGGCATCTACTGTAGATTCTCTAACTGCCTCAATGAGCTGGCATTGCCCTCCACTTCCCACAACACTTGCTGTCCGCGGCAGAGGCCCAAACCACACCAGTTGCAGAACACTTATATTGCTACACATTTAGACCATACTCTGTCCCCACGTCCAACTTGAGTGAGGTGAACGCGTGTCTGTCCCTACATAAGGTGCACTGTCCTTGTCATCAGCAAGAGCCTCAGTTCCTGAGTCCCGAAACAAACCTGTACACGCGTGACATGCTACCAAACGGTTCAAAGGTATCATTGGTCCAACGTATTTCACTGTCCTCAATAAGGTAACGTATGCGTCCTAGGCCTAAAGTTGGACTCGTACGCTCATCCAATTCTCGTGTCGATTTGTCCCCCGTGGGTACTGTCCCTTCCCAGGCAGACTTCGACAGAGCCAGTACCAGAACTCTAACTCACCTATCTCCGATCCAATTTTTACCGGCGAACGGTGTGTTTCGTAAAGTTCTGCTCTTCACGCCATCGTGAGAGGCGGCCATTCCAATCTATGCAATGGCGCAGTTTTTGTGGTTATTTATTTTTCCCAAAATTTACGCGCTACCATCGAGGATACTGAGAAACGCAGAACAATCTTCACAGCACTAGAGTGTTCCAACTTTTCGATCTTGCCGCTGGCACTGCAGAATGCGAAATCGTACAGCATATGATAGGATCATGCGCGCTCTCTAAGCTCTTTTGTGCCAGTCTTCTTTCCACAAGACACCGATCCAGCGCACGTGCTCCAAATGGCCAACCTGGGACACGGCGCCTGGGATCGACAATCGAGTGCCGCCTGTGCTTCGACATTCACTCTTACAAGTGCCACTGCCGGCAATGTGACATGAACAACTATGTGTAACTTAGGCTTCGTTTAATTGATTGACAGATCTGATCCGAACACAACTGGTCGACGTTACAGAGCGGCAGGTTTTTGAAGCTGGATGATGCAAATATACGAACTTTGAATGTGAAACAAACAACCTTTATTTGTTTCGCCTTAGTACCCCATCCCACTAAGAGCTGGTGCTGATCTGATGACTTGAAAATTTTGAGAAGGAACACGTCTTACGACGAACGTTAATCTCTCTTGCTCATTCAGCTGTCAAAATATCTTGGGTTGGAATCAATTCACCTGGTATGTTAACTCCAAGGCAAGTCCAAAACTGTTCGCAAAACGTTAAAAAACATCCCGCTCCACTGGCGTATTCAGGCACCGTTGGTATCCGTTTCACTTCAGTGTTTCTTCTGAGATGCGAAACCTTACCTAGCAGATTTTTAGTAATTAAAATGCCGTAGGAGAGCAACGGTATCTTGGTGCAGTAAAAACCGCGATGATTATGATAGTCTTACGTCAAACTTAGTTGAGGTCACCATCGAGCTGGTAAGCAGGAGACAAAGTTTTTGTGGAGATTTCGTCCTGTAAGTGAAGCCAATCTATGCTGAAAAGCCGAGAAGCACTCCACAGCTGTTTCATCCCTATTGGGAATCATCAGCAGTGAGCGTCTCCCGAAACTCCGAGGAGCCTCGAACCCGCGACCTCCCGGCTAGTAGTTTGAACCGTTCGGCCACGAGTGGAGACCAAGTCTTTCGCGAAAAATCTTCTCCTAACTAAGGATCCCGGTGACTCTGTACAACGATAAATCCACGCTTTGGGAAGAGGGAGACGATGGTCTTGCGGACGGTGTATAGGTATTGAGCTTCGCTCACAAAAATATTTGGATGAATTGCAGAATTAAAGAACTTGCGTGCATGGACGAATTGCGGGGACCGGTGGTCAGCTGGGTAATCGCCACGGATGAGAATTGCTGAATCTGAGAATAGCTTGAAGTTAGCGGCTCGAACGAATCTTGTTAAAATGATGACACTTAAGGGTTTCTAGATGTACCCAAGAGAAGCAATGACTTTCTCGTTCCTGGCCTACTCATAAGCAAGTTTAATCTTGTGCACTCTTAATTCCAAGATAACGTTTTCCTCAAAAATAGCTATCCTGTAACTAGCTATGTCCATCTAGCCGGTGGACAAAATATGCAGTCACTAACTCCACGCTTCTACATTACACGCCTCTGCATTCCGGATCGCAGCTGAATCTGAACCATGGGTAAAAAACCAAGCATTAGCTCACCATCAACCGCACCGCACTGGATTGATGCAGCGGCGGCCTGCAACTTCTTCAGCTATTCACATGCCTTATGAACAACCTGGATTCTTTCTTATGTGGACTTGGGTCCGTATTTACTTTTGCCGTTCAGCGCTCGAGCGCGTTATTCGAGTGCACCATTCACGTGTTGCACTTCATCAGGCTGAGACCTAATGGCGATTTCCCGGCCATCCATCTCCGAAAGATCTCATCTTCGACAAGGCTTCCCAAAGTGGTTAACATTTCGCCGGGTAGTCCTTGCGAACTCACTCTTGCGCCATTGCAATGAAACACGAACCCCAACCGACATTAAGACAAACGCATAGCAAAAGCAATAATGCACACTCCTAACGGTCGTGAACTCCATCCTCCCATTCAGGCGCAGCTTCCGTGCGTCGGTGCCTCCATCACCAACCAAGTGCGAATCACCACTTCTCACTTCGGCAACTGACTAATTCGCCTCTAACATTACTATTTGAGCAACCGCAACCATATCTGCAGCCGGCGCCCAAGACCATGTACAAACGTACTTCTCAAATCCTGTAAACATGAAATCCATCCTATCCATCAAACAACGTCATCCTCCTTAAGCAAGCCCCGGTTTCGTAATTCACGCTGCGGCGCTAAGAAAGCCGCTTCTAAGCTTTTCGTGCCACACGGTGCTATCAGCAGTCCGCCGGCTGTCGGGAAATTTTCTTGAATTGTTCGCTATTTGCTTCGCGTTTTTCACCCAAATATGCTTGATGTCACTTCTTAGCGCAAGCTGTCCAGAACATTTTTACAGAGAAAGGTCCATATTAGCGAAAATATCTGTGGGTTTATTTTATGTCTATCTAACTTGAAATTCTCTCAGCCATAAGCCTCATTTACAAACCAGTATGAGTTTTGTGAGAGCGTGGTCGACGACCGATACCCCGGGTACCTAGTCTCTGAAAGGGAAAAACTGAGGGAGGAGACTGTTAGGTTTTTTCCAAAAAAATTCTAAATATTCGTAACAGTTCTAGGTAGTTCTAGACTAAAAAGAGAAATTCGTTCACAACTGGACCATTTGACCAACCTTATTATTAGGCTGGACGAGACCACCGGCCAATTCTCCTCCCTTGGCATCCTCATCATCTCTGTATTGGATTCCCCAAGTTACTTCAAACACATCAAGTAATTTTGAATGGACGGAGGAAAATCGCCCCGTGCAGGAAGCCACGCTACACACTTTTTCCACTTAATCCTCCTTAAAGCGGACGTCGGTCCTATGTGGTGCCTAACCCACAACCAGGCACATAATTCTGGATACTCTTCAGTGTATCCTCTTCGTCCGAAGTTTAGTGAGCCCACTCTCCCTGGAAGTACCTCTTGGCTCGTTTTAATTAGCGCAGGAAATTGAAATACGTTCCTTCACAAGATGACTTTCTCAATTTCTTCCGCTAAATTGTTTGGTACTTCCTCTAGACTGGATCACGCAGATCACCATTCATTCTCTTCCTGATAAGATGCACAACACACACGCAATATATGCTACAAATTGCAAGCCTCTCTTAATCCGCTTCCGTCCGAGAGTCCATCGAAACTGGCTTCTGTGTTTCTTGACAGCCTAGAAAAAATTACGACAAAGCACTTTTGGCTGACGAGAAGCATTCCAAGACTCAGTCTATTCTTGCTTTTTGCCTTTTATCTATCGACGCATCATTGGTCGCGCTTTGCTTGAATTTCCCCTTTAGTTAGTTTAAATAGCATGTTTATTATCGCTCTGCTGCATCAGCCACTTTGTGATTTTACTTACTGCAGTACGCTAACAGTACCTCAAAAGTACTATGTAAGGAATGGCTGTAACGTGTACACCTTGTCAAGCAAACTCGCCTCATGACAGGCAATCATACAACTGAGTCACATATCCAGTCACCACACAAACAGTTCTCCGATGTAATAACAGGTGGTATTACATGCGTTCAAGCCATTACACTCACGCACCAGCTCGCTGACTAATTGACGAGTGGACGCCCACACGCGCAAACTCCGCCACATCCAAGTAGCTACCACAGTTCTTCTTCCCTATATTTAGCAAACTCACGCTTGTAAGCACTCGACACGATTTGACTCCAATACGGATTATCGTAGGCACCTCGACGAAACCGTGGCAGTTATCAAACTTTCTCGCTTCAATCCACTGTTCACCTGTGCCGTCGCCTCAGGCGTTTGTCCCACATCTGGTTCATGCTTTCTATTTCGGACATGATTTTTATTAGGGTCTATTAACCTGCCATCTTCTAGCATGTCGATGGGGTTACATTGAGTGGACGTCTTACATCGAAGCACCCGTTCTTCGTCTGAAGGCACAAGTATGGCGTAGACCTCGCCACTTCGTACCGTGCAAGGTCGGGAGAGCTTATCTGCGTTTTGCCTAACGGAGCACTGCCGTTTTTGGAACTTCAACGCCAAATCCGGTCGTACAAGGTCCTAACATCTTCGAAGTTTCTGGCACATTAAGTATGCACAGAGCGTCCGGTCTGTAGTAGTATGTGGCAGTGAGTAGTTGCAGTGACAACTTGTCTACGCTCGTTTGTAGAAGACCTGGGCTCTGATTCATCACCGGCGCTCCCGTGCGTTCGTCTAGGCCATTAGAAGTGGCATGGTATGGTGCTATTACAACATTTTCTATCCCGTTGGTTCTTAGAAACAGTTGGAATTCCGCATTGGTGCATGCTGTGCCGTTATCGGAACCAATCGTGGCATCTTGCGTGCGGAAGCACTGCTTAGTGTAGGTATGCTCGACGCCCCAGCTCCAACACCAAGTGGTGAGGCATCACGGGTGGGAATTATGAGCTATGTTGATTTGAAATAGGTGAGCGGTGGAGGACTTGTTAGGGCACGTCTCACTTGGTGAAACGTGATTTTGTTTTGTTCATCATTGCAAATCAGGCTAATTCCCTAATATAGCAAGTAGTTAAGTAAAAGTGTGGCGGCTTGAGGAACAGACCTTGCGTAGTGGTTGGCCATGCCTAAGAAACATCAAGGTTCATACTGATTCCCTGGTTGCGTTGCCTTCGATATTGAACGTATTTTCTCCGCCAGAGAAGCCAAGCCTCCAAACACTGATGCCGAAACCTAAATACTCCAAATTATAGACCTGGAAGTCACAATTTTTTTCCTTATTTGTAATGCAATCTCCTTCAAACGATCTATTACCGGCTTTTACGACTTCAAATGCTCCCGCATAATACACTCAGTTATCGGTTTATGGTCCAGGTAAACAAACCTTTTGAACTTCCTTGCAATAATGTCTTCAACCGCTTGATGAAATATGGATTAGGCAGGATGGATCCCAAAAGAGAAGCGATTAAACATAAACGGTATTCAACAAGCGCTGATGTTTGTAGTGTATTTCGCTTCATCTGTTAATTTTGATTGCTCGTAAGCGTGAGCTAAATCTAGTTCTGGAAAAAACTGATCATAATAATTTGCACGCAAACATCTTTGATTTTAGGTGGTGTGGAATATTTTGCGGCTGTGACCGTGGCTTTGTGATCATCGCAGATTCTTCCGGAGCCATTCCGTTTCAGTGTTGGTACAATTGGTGTAGCTCGGCTCGGAAACTTCGTACTTTGAATTATCCTTTCACCGTTGCAGGCAGTCAAGTTCTTCAACGTTTCGGTGCATCAAGTAATGCAATGACCGAGCCTTCAAGAAACGCGGGTGTTTCCGGCGGAATCTGCATACTCGCCTTCCCCATGGAAAACTTGACTGTCTTTAGCTCCAAAAATACTTCTCTGTAATTGCAGATAAAACCTTAATCTTAGGGATTATTGAGGCCTGACCTGACAAAAGTTTGCGTAATTGTCGTATTCAGTCTCTCCCTGACAGACCATTTTTACAACAGTATGTATAGTTTTGCTTACCGACATAGTTGTACATAATATTTACATTTTGCGTCCCCAGCGGCTTCACCTGTTTTTTCGTAAGTGCCCGAAAGGAGCCTGGGGCCTGCTGGATTTTAGCTTTCTCGAGTGGTCCATACATAATCCAATCGCACTAACCTCATTTAGCTCGAAATCATTGGCACGTGGTTCATATGTAGGTCTACGTGAATAGTGGTTGAACGCGGTTAGTAAGTTCAATTGCACAAAGCAAGTTTTCTGGGGTTTTGGCCTTTAAGTTGATTCGTGACACCAGAGTTGTTCAAAAACGCCGATGCTGAAAGTACACTTCCACCACGCGGTCACGTTTCTCACACCAGTTACAGACAGCTTGAGTGTGCCAGCATTCCTTTGAGTAAGTGTGACTGCCCCGAAAAAGTTAGCATTTTAGTTGCAGATTTTTTGATATTCGCTACAATAGATTTACCTCAGACGATGGATCCACCGCCTCTGATGTCACTATCAGATTCGCAGACTGTAACAAGGTCGGGCTATTTGTCGCTAACCCCAATGACACCGGAGTATCGTAGACCATTTCCAAAGTTACGCTACGGTCAGCAAGCAAATATTACTGTATGCAAACGCTTCTCCCACCAACAATTAAGTGATGTCTTAGAATATTGTTCCAAAAAGTTCCATACTCACAGCGCTCTGTAAGGACCCGTAATTTCGTACTCTTGCGTAGGATTTGAACTGCCAAGCGATGGTGAAAGTTTAAGGACTGTGACGATGGGAAACAACAGTCACAGGAACTTGGCAAATCCGGAGCGACCGAGCTACGTGCCAACCAGGACATTATGGAACCGCATGTCGTAGGGAGTATATTCACATCCCGTTTGTCACCAGTAATTTAGCTTTGAAAAGACTAGGAACACCCGTTCAACCTACTGGTTCTCTGGACATTCAGTGGCATCAAATTCCTCAGGCTTCCCGATGGACATTTCGCCATATGTGTTTGTCATGCTACCGGGCAAACGTTTCGCTAGTTTTCGTCTGAAATGCGGAGCTCGACACTGCGCTGTGCCGGTCAGTGACGGAATTGATCACTCGTTGACCCCAAGAGCGCGAAAAATTTGTCAATTTTATATGCCCGCTAAATTTGTTTTGTTTGATGCGGCAGATAGACAGCCCGATTCGTTCTGTTGATTTAAGATTGTCATGTATCTGCGTGACGCAATTTCAGTATCAAAAACCTCAATTATTGCCCAACTTTCTTTCCTCACCTTCATTTATTCACGTGGATAAAGAAGTGCAGAAAGCTAATGGGCCTCTTGGCCGTATTCTCAGGATTAAAAATTAAGGTATTAATATTTTCACAGAAGTATTACCATCCATTTCATCGATCCCAGAACTGTTGCTTCAGGGTAAAACTAATTAATAACCCGCGCCCAACAACAAAAAATTAGCTACTTTGTGAACACCCTTGTACACACGTTGAAAATTTAACTCATTGTGATCCGTTGGACAAAGGGACTACAAATCCTCCTTCAGTCAGTGGCCTGGCGGTTCACCTACTGGCACAGTTATATAAATGCCGGGCTTTTTTAGTTACGTTATATTTGGGCACACAAAAACAACAATCGTCCTTTACATTAGTCTTTCCTATTATTACTTATAACCAATCCGGTATTTTCCACTATTTACTGATAAAAAGTAAAATTTTCCATAAGTCCTAGATCCCCCGCCCAGCTAGATACCTATAAACGGCTGTGCTTCATCGTAAGCTTATCAGTTTCACAGACCATGCAACTGTTCTCTCTTCTACCAAGGCCTAATCATCAGCTGAATGCGGCTTCAGCTGATGTCTTGAAATACCGAGCTAGTGCCCCTGGTTTTTGTCAATACTCCGCTTCTTTTCAGAACTGCATGTCCTTGAGGAACCTTTCTTCTGATACTTTCAAACCAAACAGTTTACCTTTTATTCTGTGCACCAGAATCCGGAAAGTGGGCCTTCAGCTTTTCCTTCCAAGCTTGATTTCAGATGTGTCAACATACAGGTCCTGGTTTTCAGTTTGGCAATCCATTGTTTGCGCGGTTTGAAAAGTGTGTGAGACAAATTGTGATATTCTACCAGCACTCTCCATATTAATGAATCGGAATTTCCCGCTGGATATTGGGGACAATTTTGGGCGATTTCAGTGGGCTTGTTCCAGCACCCATTTTTTTCATACCGCCAGATTTAAATCTCAAAGTGACAATAATTTTTAGTGACATACTGCTAAACACATTCATAATAGTGCAGCCGGGTTAAAGACTCAACCGACATTATTTGCAGGCACCCAGCAACGCATCAAAACAGAGTAGTTGTATAGAAGTAGACTTGACACAACTCGAATAAAACCATGCTAAGATTAGCGTAGGCTCTAGGTGACATAGGTAAGGGGGGTTGCAACGCACGTGGCATTAAAATGCATGGACGATATACCTCGAGTATTCATTGGGATTTTTCAATCAAAAAAATGTTGATATGATCACAATAAATTGAGGGTATTTTCAAAGAACAGCAGGCTCGGTTGGAAGCACATGGCGTGCGACAAATAGAGAAGATTTATTCAGATCCTAGCGAATATCTGGATAGTAACGATCGCAAAACACAAGTCGCTTGAAAATAATCTGGCAGAAACCTGACGCAAATAATTCAGCATATTGCAACAGGCTGGAGGGTTGATAATATTAATTTGGCGGTTTTGGGTAATGGCTGCGGCAACGCTAGCAAAATGCGGACAAAAAACATAGATTATTTGAAGCACAAAAACTCAAACCTTGATACGCAACTATAAAGCAATGTGGACAAAGAATTTGGTGATACCGCAGCAGACCAAGGAAGATATTAAATTCATCGGCCGACAGAAGTTTCGGCCAATTATTTATTTTCTATAAATATACTGGGCCTAATCGTATCCTGACGCAAGGTACTATCTGCCCTACGTGGTTTGCTCATGTCTTCTACAAGTGCTGGTTTTTCCCTTAAAAACAGTTGTTAGATTTCCTTACTGTTCCCGCCCGTTTTTCCTCTTGCACGATATCTTTCACCCAGGCCAAAGGAAGCATCTTGTAGTGAGCGTCGAAAAATCTCTCAAGCATTGGTGAGCTCAGATGCATTGCCTCCTACCCCACAGGTCAATTGCAGTGCGGCCTCATGTCACCATGTTCCTATCTTTATTTGACGGTACCTCGGTGACAAGTTCAGCGTACTGGACGTAAAAAAACCCACCAGAAGGTCTACTGCGTACATCAATTTCAGGCACTAAATGGGATTTTATTTCGCTACTTCGTTTAACTTTGAAAGGTAATGCAGATGAAATCGAGAATTTCAGGTGCTTAACCACATTTTTCTCAGCCTTTTCTTCCACATGTCCATCACTCACCGCCGATAGCAAGGTGAAGGACGA
This sequence comes from Opisthorchis viverrini, assembly GCF_000715545.1. Lineage (NCBI taxonomy): Eukaryota > Metazoa > Platyhelminthes > Trematoda > Opisthorchiida > Opisthorchiidae > Opisthorchis > Opisthorchis viverrini. The sequence continues at coordinate 1,545,151 of NW_008751691.1, read as the reverse complement.
CGTGATGGGGTTGACCCTGAAGTTCAGTTCGGCAAAGTGATTGGCTTGTATACCCAATTTGTGTACACTTCAAGGTAAGGTACTGAATGAACTCTTTTACAGCGGGCGTGATTTGACAGTTCATTTACAAAGCTCACAAGGTTCCTAAACTTTGCGATTCTGAGCCAGGCTACCGCAGGACGCCACAAGGTCGAGTCTACTCTCACTCGGAACAATCTGCCTGATGGGAACACCTTGATTCAATGAAGGGTTTTCCCTTGAATCCCCTAAACTCGAGTTTGTGGAGCAGCGGGACGTGTGGGACCCTATCAAATGCTTTGGAGAAGTCGAAAAATATGGCATCCGTTATGAGTCCTTCGTCCATGGCTTGGGTTAAGCTGTCCATAAACACGAGCATGTTTGCCACGCGAGAGCGGTGTGGGAGAAATCCGTGTTGAGCTGGAGATATCAGATTGCTGGAAGTAAGATGATCTAGGATAGCTCGCTTCAGAATGCGTTTCATCACCTTGCACAGCACGCTAGTGAGGCTTATAGGCATGTAGCTGCCAGGCGATGGTCGCTTACCAGTTTTATATATTGGCGTGACAACCGCTTCCCTCCAGGCAGAGGAAGGCGGCCTTCGTCAAGCGACTGACGAAACACCAGGTATAAATGATTTGCCAGTGTAGACGACGTTTCATTCAGGACCGTTGGATATACATCATCGGGCCCAAACGCCGGCGGCTAGACGCACACCCAAAATTTCTCTGAAACCGTGGTTCGAAGCGGAAAACTTTAACATCAAGTTTTAACATTTGATGGTAATTTTTCGGGTTTACGAGATCTTCCCAAACGGCCGCTGTTTTGTTGAAAGTTGTTTAAATCTACTCAATCCTCACTATATTCGAGGCCCGCGATATTCACATTTTAAATGGGTGCTATGACTGAGCGCGTGAATGCGGAGGATGATTTTGTGGAGAATTTAGCTCGTCAGAGTTTTTTCTCATTCAATGCATTTCAAGTCGCCTGAAAGAGTACCAGGCGAAACATTACGTCGTTTTCATACGTATAAACTCCAGAAAGGGCAGCAATTCGCCACTTTTGTATGAAAAAGCCTTCTACCGTTGCAGCAGACATCCCTGCGGACGAAGCGGGAGCCGTGGAATTCGTCGCACCTAGTAAGTTCATGGTTGATTCTGTGTACGTTGTAGCACACGTCGTACTGATTGTCCGGCGAGGTTCCACGTTCGCCGGTACCATGAATGCTTGA
>NW_008751691.1:1542853-1543112 GCF_000715545.1 Opisthorchis viverrini | reverse complement strand
CCATTCATGCACAGTGTGGGTTGGTACATTCTGGGAATGTGCCCAACAACCGCCTGGCGAACGCCAACGGGCGTTCAAAGAGGCGCGTGCATCAATCAGATAGCCTGCAGCATGCTGTCCAGAAGGTCACTCATCACAGTGAAGAGCTAATGCGCGAATGTGAAATGCACACCACTTATTATTGTGACCGTCGAGAAATTCGGGAGGGAGACATCTATGTTCTACGTGTGGTTTCCCAGATGACGACATACGCCGCTAA
>NW_008751691.1:1539659-1542047 GCF_000715545.1 Opisthorchis viverrini | reverse complement strand
CAACCAGTCTCTGGTGTTAGATCGCAACCGCGAACAACCACGGTGGCGTTCGACGTCAAACGACGCTGTTCCCTGTGGTCTCTGTGGCCAGCCAACTGACCCTGCTGGTTCGTGGTGTCAACGTGATCGACTTCCATATCACCGTTATTGCTGCGGCAATGAGCCCATTGCCCGCTGTGTGGAGAATATCTTCAGGCGCGTCCACCAAGTGAGTGCACATGTGTAAATTAAACTATTCTCATTGGTTGCCGGTCAGCTAAAGAGCTTGCTTTGATGTTGATCTTGATCGGTCCATGGGGGACAAGCCGAGTCTGCCCCGTAAGACAGTCGCAATAAAACTGTTTTGTTCAATTTTGGAGTTGATTGAGACCGCTAATTTTAGGCCTAATTTCTTAGCATACGCTTTGTAGACCTTTCTTTGGAATCCCGTGATGACGAGGAATTCGTGTGATTGTAACTCGAAGGCCTCAAATGCCGAATCAATGAACCCATGGCAATCCGCAACGACTATACATCTATCCCTCATCTCGGTATTGGAAATTATGAACCACTAGATAAGCAAACAAATAAAATTTATTTAACATCCGGATGCTTAAATGCTGTTCTCGAAGGCTCCATCCTCTTCTTGCTGTTAATCAACGACGTCTTAGGTGCCGTATCCCATGGTAAAGTCTTCCTCTTGGCGGACGACATAGAAATAGAGTACACATTCCCCCCATCAGCACGAGCTCTTACGTTTCACCAGATTCAGCAAGACTTAGACTAGGTGACTGACTGGCCAAACGACTCCGGCCTAAGCTTCTCCTCCACGAAATCCTACATAACTTTGCCGCTGCTCCCTCCTGGCTGATGCTTTCATAATAGATGGAAATCCCATCACTCATTCCGCGGATATCAAAGACCGTGGCCTCAGATACTCCTGTACATTTAAATTCTCCCGCCAGGTGCAGTTTCAGGTTGCCCGAGCACGGAGACTCAGTTTTTTAATCCTGCACTCCTTTCACCTTCCAGACAAAATGGTTGCAATTTACAAGCTATGCGTACGACCAGTTGTCGAATTCTGTCCCGTGTTCTCCTCCTTTTATACCCAAAGCTGTAGGCTCGCACTTGAAAACGTCCAACGCTCATTCACGAGAAGGCTGTTCCCTCGGTCAAACCCTTTTTCTTACCGCTCTCGCAGCCAAACCCTTGGCCTCGAGACACTATGGCCCAGAAGGTTTAGGATAAAACTAACTCTCCTACACCGCCTGCTGCACAAAAATGCTTTTATAGCAGAGGCTAGACCCAAAGTAAACTCACGTCCTCGCTACCGATTCCGTAACTCCTGCAACATTTTAGTATCCCCCAGCTCGTACAAACATGCGTCACTACTTCATTTTAGTTTACTACGCTCGCATCTGGAACAACCTTCCTGAGCAGCTGCAAAACATCACGCATCATCACACTTTTTCTCAGTTCGTGGACAAATTTATTACTTGTGAAACTGCTGCCGTCCTACTTAAAACCCAACCACCCCCTACCCCCATATGAAATGGGTCCAGTACACATTTGAGTATAGCGACGGTAAAGGTGGTAGGCAAGTAGAAGATCCAGTCATCCTGCCTTCTTCACTTCAAGCCACTGCAGGACTTAAACGCTTACTTGAGCTAAGTATGTCGTGTTACCGGCCTGGTTGTTTTACTTTCCCAACCAACCTATGCAACGTTCTAGTCAAATCCCTACCCTGGATTACTCTACCAGCTCTCTCTAGTGAGTAGTGCTGTTGGTTAAACTCTAAACGACAAAAAAGAAACAAAAATAAGCTTTTCTTCACTACTATAGCACATTATACACCGATGTATTTACATCGAATCCACATGATGATTTGCTCTACAGTTCACTAAACACACACACAACATCGCGGCACGCTTCTGCTAGACATGGTAGCTCACACCCACGTTCAGGCGCCGTTTAGCCATAGTGCACTCGCACTGAGTATCACTTTGCCGTCCCCACTGTCACATTGGCAACTGTCATTTCACTGCCTCCTCCGCGACTTGCCTCTACCAGCGACTGTTTGCTGTCTGCTTGTCCGAATTGATTGAGCTGTTTTAACTGGCCTTGCTTTCCCCCTACCCAAAAAACTGGTAACTGGAGTAGTCTATTAATGCACAAAACCGCATTCTGACTGCTTGGATGGTTTTCCAACTTTCAGCTCTGGTAGCATGCACGAGGGATGAAAACCTCGTGTGGTGGATGGGTAGGCCCTGCAGAGATGGTCGCTCTATTACGTTGCACCATGGTGCGTTCGTAAACCCACCACCCCTCCAGTAGCACGGGTGCATCGCTCATCGCCGGTGGTTCTGAGCCTGGCCTTTAAATTAGGGAATTAAAAAAAGAGCACTGCTG
>NW_008751691.1:1518272-1536225 GCF_000715545.1 Opisthorchis viverrini | reverse complement strand
ACGAGTACAAGGGGCCGTCGTTGCTCATTGGATTGGGCTGCCGCGCATATGTGGGGAACCTTAATTATCGTCGCACATAAACACGGATCCAGTGGCTACAATAGGCAGTCGAGGTGAGTGAAAGCGGCTACTGTCATCGTGGTGATCGCATTATGATTGGTGGTCACCACCTATAGAACGTCATAGTTATAATAGGAAAGACGCCCACAGCATTCTGGTAACACTGTACTACCTACAAGCTAGTTATGCATATCTGGAAAAGGGGATCATCAACAGATGTCCCCTGCACGGCCACTGCAAGTTTGTGCTGTTATGTAACTTTATTGCACTTAATGGAACATGAGATCCATGGGAAAATGTGTTTGTGAGCAGGTTTACCAAACAAAAGTATCCCATTTGTTACAAAATGCTACGTGCAACATGTCACGGGAAGGTGCAAATTGAATAGACTAACTTTCCATTAAAATAGCAACTTCGAAAAGCCTATAGTTTCGGCGAACTCAATTTTGGTGTGTCAGTAGCCTGCGGCCGTGAAGACCAGGTCGGTAACAGGCTGTTCGTAGTTCCGCCTTGATAAGAGTGGATGTGACGAGGATGCTGGGGCTGAATCTAGACCTGCAAATTGTTCTCTGTGAACCTCAGATACCACGGATGGGTCACTCGTGGGTTCTTCCCTCCTGACCCTCAAGGAGAAGTCGGATGGGTTGTTTCTGCGGCAACGTCTCATGTCTTTGAACAGTACGTTTTTGTTTTTCCGAGCAAGGTCTAGAATGGTGGCTTGTTTTCGTATGTTCCACCTGCGGATTTCTGATTTACAGTGGTTCTGCACTTGACGAAAGGCCAGTTCATCTTCCGTATCCCCTGTAGTCGACTTTTCGAAAAAAAGGTTGGGACGTTTTCTCCAGAAGTTGCCGCATCCTCTTTGGCAGACTGCGGCTCATTCGAGTGCGCGTTGTTATTTTGGGACGAACATCGCGTCAGCCTCGTGAACTTTCTGGACCCATATATACACACATACATATATATATATGCATGTACACGTATATGTACATATATGTATATACATATATATATATATTACATATGTGTATGTATATACATTTATATGTACATATATATATACACATATATGGTCCTATATAATTGTTCCACTGGAGCTGGTCCCAGTTTAACTTGTTAAAGAAAGATACACATTCCTGAGAAGTCTGCAGAGCAGAAGCCCCGAAACCACGTTTGAGGTCCGGGATTTCTTGCCCAATAGCAGACGAAATCAGAGGTCAGCACACAGTGTTCGCTATGTCCCAGTGGAGCGGTAATTGTTACCTGACCAACGAAGTGTCTTTCGTTGGCGATGACCAAATCCAGGATAGATGGTGGTTGGCCTGCGCGGTATATGGCGGGTGCAACGACATGCTGAGTCCAAGCGCTCTGTTGAACAACTTCAATTAGCGCCGCTGCAGAACGTCCGCTTGATTCGACGAGCAAGAGCTCCATCCATGAAGCTTTTGAGTGTTGAAGTCACCTACCAGCAGGAGATGCGTTGAATGGTAGTTGGAGGAGAGTTGCCAAAGGGTTCGTATGAAGGATTGGTTGTCTTCCGGGGGACTCGGGAAGCCACGGTTGACCACACCGAGAAGGAGAGAATCGGACCCACGCAGCGGGATTTGAACCCAGGGTGCATCGCAAAAGGGTACAGGAGTGGTATCAGAGGGCACAATCGGGATTGGTAGGACCACATGTGAGTACAGAGTAACCCCATCAACCCTCCTCGTTTTGGGTCAGCTGGAAAAATAGAGTAACCATCTATTGAGGTATCCGCGTCAGAGACATCTGGTGTGAGCCAGGTCCCTTTGAGCGCGATTATGGACGGTTGTTCAAGGCAAGTTGACTATTAAACATCGCCAAGTTTGTTGAAAAGGCTGAGGTGGTTTGTGGACAAGCATTCTAACACTGTCTTTGCTGCCTTCGAGGGTGAGGAGCCGTTTTGGTCTACTCAATGAAAGCAACAAACGATGCTTCCGAGTACGGTGTCAAAAATGTCAGCAAGAAGAGATAAAATAGGCCGTGTTTGCGTGTTTGTTAATTTTACACTTATTGGGCACTGACTTTGCTGGCTTTCCGTCTGTTCCAGAAAGTTTCGCATTTATTTCGTTTTAATAGACGGACGCTTCTCTTTTATGCTTTAAACTTCTCTTCATTAGCGGATTATGGGCGTCATTGGTGCCAACTGGCACTTCAAAGCACCAAATATTTGTCTGTGATTTGACACCTGGTAGTTAAAACCGAGATAGGAAATGTGCAACCGCCGGCCCTATAATATCGGTTAGTTACATTCTGACCTTTCACAAATATTTTTGCGGTAACGTCCAAAGCTGCTCGTCCTGCCCCAGGGGTAGTTGGCTAAAATCGGTTCTCTTAAGGGTCGTTGTTGGTACGGAGGTGTCAGCTATGCTTGCCTGGGAGGGAAACACATAGACTGGTTCGCTATTCCTAATGATTCATTATGGTTTCGCAGCTTAGGACAATGCCTTTGGTGGCCAGGGTGTACATGGTTTCCGCTTAAATTTTTGGGTGACAGAACAATTAAGGGTATCATATTGGTTTACGAAAATGGCCGTCAAATACTTGTTGCAGGTTTCAGCGCGTTTTATTCGGGATTTGACGTGAGTCATAACAAATACCCACCTTTTTGAAGTATGGCGCCTCCGGTTCATTTGTTGGTATTGACTTTTAAAAATCTGTTTCCCCAGATTGCACTGAAAAATCGGAAATTACCTGCATAACTGTGTGCCTCGGTAAACGACAGACCATATGATGAACCTAGTCTGTACCTGAATAACTTTAGATACCAAGTGACCCGTCATTTTGTTTAAAGATGTTTTTTTAAGAGAAGACGTCGATATTTGTATTGACGCATTTCTTCATTCACATTCAGTAAATAATAGCCCAGCAAATGCCTCCGGACCCTTGCGCTAAATGGGTGAACCTTTTTGCAGTCAATCGTTTCAATTCTTTTCGGCGTTTGAGAACCTGTGCATATTTTCCGTTGTATCGGTGATTGAACTGATAACGCCAACTGCACAGCTTTTCCGCACGTGCTTGCCAAAACCGCGGCTCATGTTGTAAGAGAAAGTGATATCAAGAAGTTAGAATTTAATGACAGCATGGCCGTACTGAAAATGACGCAGTGTAAAACAATACAGCAGACACCAAATTATTGAAACTATTTTCCTTACCGCCATGAAAATTGATGGGCTGTCAGAAGTTAGAATTTAATGACAGCATGGCCGCACTAAATATGACGCAGTGTAAAACAATACAGCTGTTGCAAAAGGGGAACCGTGGTTAGCTCATAACCTGACAGTATGCAACATTCCTAATTTGATCAAACTTTTGCCGCTTATATGCATTTGTAGTATCCGCAGACAGCTCAAAAGGATGACCCCGAGTGTTTGCGCGGAGGCCTGTAGATTAAATGCATACCCTAAAGAGTGCAACACTGGGATATGTGATTTAATCAGGTTTGATTGACTGTAGTCATTGATGTCATCCTGAGGTAGCTATGTTTGGAGACCTGGCTATGGCTCGGGTTTAGTGGTGCGCTCTTATACCGTAATAAACCTGCCAGCACCTACGGGCCACATTATTCTGTACCTGGGTGTTTGCTGTACTTCTGATACTCTGTAACCCCCGTATTCTTCCCTACTTTACGGTGTATTTTATTTGCAGTGGGGTTAACACTGCCTGACTAGCATTCTCCACCCGTATTCCGGTAACATTATTGATACCGTGCGCTAGTTACACACCGCGATATATTGGCGTGGCCCATCACTGGTGGACCAGTTGGCGGGCTCCAACTACGCCCTGACTGATAAAGAATGTCTGCGTTTCTCGGTAATACTGATCGCAAGATTCTCCTACAAAACTATGCGACGAGCTGATCCCGACATTATTGAGTGCGTAACCCCAAGCGCGCTCCTGCAATAAGTCAACAAGTAGTCCCTTATTGTCCTTTTAGTTTCGAGAAGGATAGGAACTAATCCCATCCTTAAAAAATTGACCAGCGACCATGTACCGGTGAATGTCATTGTTCGCGCTTCAGTGTGTATTCCTAAGGTACAAACGTTTCTCAACGCTGAGAAGATAAGATCAATTTTTCTTGCTCAATCCAGACTACACACGTAACTATGGTGCAGCGAACTGGATAAAATATAGGTTGCGGAGCTTTTGGAGGTAGGGGAGACCGACTGACGGAAGAGTGGCGACAAAGCACAGGCAGATGATTAGAATGTAATAAACATCAATGAGAGGCCTATAAGGATCCAGAAATCTGGTTTTACACAGAAACGATTAAAGTAGGCTGTGATTTGGTTTAAAGTACAAATGGCTAAGGCAAAGTGTTGCAGAAGGCAGTATGTTCAGATTTATGGATAATTCTGACGACCGAGGGCTAGACAGGAATTAGTGATATTTTTACGATGAGTGGGATGCAAGAACAAATAAAAAGGCCGTTAGTATGCAGTGATGCTAAATATTTGGACGAGGGCGGAAAGAAGAGGTCTTCAAGAATGTTGAGGTCACCATAAGATCCGGACAGCTGAGGATCTTGAAGGACGACCGGAGCTATTGTATCATACTCGGCCAATACTGAGTAGGCAGTGGGAGAAGAAGAATAAAAGCAGTAGATACGATACTGAGAACTGAACAAATGTATTATTGAATAGTACAGATCAAGAAGAACGTTGACTCATGGGAGCAATCAGCAGAGATATCGCCGCCAAGAACTGCCAACGGCCTCAGAATGAGTTGTAAAAATACAAAACGAACGATATGTAGTATAGGCAAATTACACCAACCTACAAGCAGAAATAAATTGCAGCGGAATTGATGCAGTAACCTTCAGTTGGCTGCTTTCATTAAGATTGGATTGATAAGGTAAGAGCGAAGGGGGCGAAACTGGGCTCGGTCAGGTCAAGCCGGAGCGTAACAGGTTGGAAATGTGGCACTCTCAGTCTGAAATATCTAACTACGGTGTAACTAACCCCAAAACGTAACCGCTGTCTAATTTGTTTTCAACGTGTTGTCTCTGAGTTTAAATTGCGTCCTCAGAGTGTCACTCGTAGTCATTAACTTCAAATACTTGAACGTCTGGTCCAAACGGGCTCCATTGGGCCATTGACAGCCGTCGGATGTAGCCAGTCATTACTGTCGGGGCACAAAAAATGTGCTACTGAATAACGTCGTTGGATTCAGAAGGCTGGGCAGAGCTGTACTCCTAAACGTCGTGAACGCGGTCGGCGACCGTCTTCAAGCGGAACAAGTCTTGGCATTCATATCCATTCAGACATTACAAAAACTTCCGTAATTATCGATTCAAAACCGGCTGGGAGCTTTAGATTAGAATAGCCTAATTCAAAGTGAAGTTCCATCGGCGTGTTTAGGGGCAAAAGTGGAAGACATTGATGCCAAGTTGACCTGTTTGGAAATAGCGGGCGAGAAATAAGCGCAGCCAAGTCTCAGGTCAAAATATATGATATTTCACGGACGGAGTTTTCACGGATTGATACACAGGATCGAGGCTTTTGCCCAAGTTTCCTGGGTCGGTTTTGTTCTTGTCGGTCAGTGGCTGTCGTTCACCTGAAAGGCACAAGTGAAAAAAGGGTGTAGCACTGCTCTTTATGTTCTCAGCGCGGGCAGTATGCTCGCCAGTGCGAGGATTCGCATAAATAAATGTCTAATAGTACTTTAAATTGGATTCGAGAAGGAGCGTGTACAACCGTCGGAGGAAGGTCAGTCCACGCAGCTACTACCCGAAATGAAAAAGAGTTTTGTCTAATTCATAGGCCTCTTTACTCAGCTCTATGTCGGAAAATCGTTTTGATGAAGCAGGAGAAGGAGTATAGGATGAAACTTGGGTCACACGATACCAAATGAACAAGAACGTGTGAACGGTGAGTTTGTGCATTAACTAAGTTAAGAAAACGAGATGAACGTCAGTCTCAAGCGTGAGCCGATTGCCAAACGGCTCTGGCTTCTAGTGTGTGACTGCATCACAAAGTAGCCCAAATATTCAGTGTGCGGCGCTTGGAAGAATTATACCTTGAAAGCATCGGGATCGGACTCATCAGATTGCGGAGACAAGACGGAACAGCAAGCATCGCGTTAGCTCTGGCCGAAATGAGAATCAAAGAGCAAAAGGCGGCTACAAAGGATGGATCAGTTTATTGCACTTCGGCGACCCAAGCTAATAGGTAGTTTCATTAGATTAACGGATACATGTCACTAACTACAACGCTAGCTGTTTGGTTACCAATGAATTCTAGAAGGTTGCGTATCACAAGGCGTCTTACTTTAGATGGAAGGCGAAAAATTGTGGAAGGCGTCGCCGACTGAAATTTCTTAATATAACCTCGTGGTGATATCAGAAAGGATGCGGGGCTGCCAGAGTGGTAGTCCTTAGATCAGGGCTTTATGCACACAAAAGGAGACCACAAATGGTTGGTGAATGTGTATTTCGTTTTAAAGTGATGGGGAAAAATGAACAATGTCTGATGGTGAAATACCCCAGTACCAGGCCAATAAAGACTAAGGCCCAATGAAACCAAGAAAAAATTGAGATGAGTATACTTACTGGGGACCGTTGATGCATGATAAGTGGATAAGCAGAGGTTGTATGCGCACGCATTTTTAAGGAGGTGGAAGCTTTCACAGGGTAGACGCATACCAAAATGAAGGAAAATCCATACATTAAGAAGATGCAACTGCTTGTGCACTGACGGCAGAAATTAGGCGGTACGAGGCTGTAATTCAAAGGAGAGGTACTTTAGTACCACTAATTTACTACAGAGAGCAGCCTATGAGTAAGTGTTTAGTAACAGGTTTTGTGACAAAATGCTTTCATAGAAGCCTCGGTAAGAAACCTCACAATAAAGTGATTGCAAAACCCGAAAAAGGGTCGTGAAAAATATGGGAACCAGAGGCCACCGCACAAACTCTTTTCTGGCGGAGGTTGAATATCTGCTCGTAAGGTTGGCTAGTATTCTACAACACACCGAAACGCACCCAAAGTTAAGAAGAGTACATGAACTTTATTGGGCAGGTCTTGAGGAAGACAAAATGCAGTATTTTTTATCCTTAAAACTTTGTGTCCTAGGGTCCGCACTAGAAGCGGATTATTTAAGGAGAACTTGCAACAATGAGATCAATAAATACTTATCATGTACGTAAAAATGAGCTCTGGACGCCGTGAAATCAGCATAAGTTCATCATGTTCCTTAAAATTGAAGAGCGGCTTTTTATTTATATCTTTGTGGTGTCAGAAACATCTATCAGGGAGAAGCTCAGGTAAAGTTCAATCTGGACACCATAGACTTCAATGATAACTGTGGATTTCCTGGGTTTAAGAAAGACTCGGGACCACAGCCGCATGGTAGAGGTTTCCGTGGATTCCAGGGTGATCAACTACCCTCAACAGTAGGGTAAGATGCGTTATAGCAGTCATTCCTCTAGAAGGTAACCAATAGCGTATGCGCAAACCTAAAACTCTACTAAGCGGACAATAACCATGCCTCGATGTAATGAAACAGATCAATCAAATCAACCAAGCATGTAGCACACATTCGCCAGTTCCGAAAAGTCGCGGAAGCGGTACCATTATCGACAGTTTCCAAAGTGATTGTGAAAGTGAGTGAAACTCGAGCTTTGGAAGTGAAAACAACTTGAGTGCACCACCCTGAGGATGTTTCATGCTCCATACCGCTGTTTGATATAGGAGGGATAGATTTATTAGGGGCACACCGTTAGATCCACTACTTCATTGACATTCTGGATCAGGTCGGTCACCGATGAGCTTGTCGGTAATCTTTTGGATTAATTAGGTAAGGCCAGGTTCTGGCTTCACTGAAATGGTCCACCGTACATGCTGAATTTACCTCTCGACCTAGTTGCGCCAGAAATGTAAGAAAATCAAAGAGGAAAGCAAGACGCACTTATCACAGAACGTTTGATATTATGGGGGTGCCTTCGCGGTACACGTTTTAACAGTACGGTGCTGGAAAGTCCGTTTCACCGGAGGGCAGATTAGTGTATTGCGAGTTACCCAGTACTTAGTTAGTCAAACGGATAGATAGTAACTATTGTACTGGCGCGCTCCCACCCTTACTATGGCTAATGGGCCGTGTTCAAAGTTTCTCGCTTGGACCCACCAGAAATTTCATCAGAGGCACCGCAGCACATAACTCATTGGGGTCTCCCTTGGGCGGATGACACGAAGCAGCCGGTTTATTCACTCACGAATAAACCAAGGAACAAAGGGTGGAATGTAGTAGTCGTAACTGCGGGAAAACTATTGCTACATGCAGTTGTGTGGGATCAGAGATCGAAGTTATCCAGTGAGCATCACCAGAGTCCCGAACGTTCAAAATTAAGGACGATTCTTTCAGTGTTCGATCCATTCACAGAATTTACACGTATCGTTTGTTAAATTGTCTGACTAATATAACAATTTGTTCGCGGTTCCTATTTTGCACCCAGTCTCAATCATGACACTAATCAACACGGGCTGCTCGATGGTTGCAGCAATGAACCACAATAGACTTGGGTCAAATGGCTGTCCGTCGAATGTGAGACACGGTATGCAAGTTCCGATGGATCTTTGAATGCACGGGTTTACAGGACGATCGGTTAAGCCAACTAGCTAACTCTCCTGACCCGACTGTCTGCGCCATTTCCTCTAAAATAAGGGCGCAATACATTCCGCGATCAGAGGAGCCAGAAAAAACGAATTCAAACCCTCACTGAAGAATCAGGAAGACCAGTGCGAATTTACGCTTCAATCAGGATACTCAGTACAAAATTGGAGCTTCCTTTCAAGGCTCTGAAGGATGCAAACACATAGAACACAGCGACCAGAACGGAAGTTGACAAAGAAGTTACTTCGCTGAACAAGCACCTTGTGTTATCCATTTCGAGTCCTCTGGCTGTGGAGAAGGTATCCAGCCCTCGGATGCGACAATAAAGATCGCCACGGCGTCTCTAGTGGACGAGAGCGTATTGGAGAGCGAAAGCAGACTCAGTCGCCCTTTGGTAGTGTCCTGGCAGCTTCAAGCAGACTGGCTACGCCAGAAGGAAAGCAAGCAAACCCGCGGGATTTAGGCCGCCCATTTCTCATCATCCGCCATGCAGAAAAGCTTGGAGTGGGTCGTCAGCATTTAAAAGGCCCGCACAAAGTTCAGGTCTCTATGTGAGTATCGCCCTCTAGAGTCGCAAAAGCTGGGCTACAGCAGTTCTAAGGAAAGGTGCAAAATCAGCTTCTGCTCGGAGTCAGTTCAGCCGACCCCAAGCCTATAGCCAAATCGATCGTAGTTATTGTAACGACCGTTTCGACTTCTCGAGCAAGAGCACCAAGGTCAACAACCAAAACCAGCTAAATTTCGAACGAATGGCTGAGCATGTGTGCTGTACAATGAAGAAGTAATTATATGTATACAAAATTAAAAACCTCACCGGTTTCCGACAAACGGTGGGGTGCCCCGAAAAGCAAGCAACAGTAAACGCGTAATCGTAAACTGATGAACAAATTCATAACTGACCAAGTTTTTGGTGCAAAAATAGTATAACAGAAGCGGTAAAAGCTATCTGAGTTGCAACAGTTATAGCCTCTTGTCCCTTGGCTCAACCAGGCGTGACTCCGGACAGGAGTTTCAACCCAACCACCGCAGACCCCTCGACTTACCCAGGTAAACAGTTATAGCCCCTTGTCCCCTTGAAATCACGCTGGCTCAACCAGCCGTGACTCCGGACAGCAGTTTCAACTCAACCACAGCAGACCCCTAGACTTACCCAGGTACCGATGCCCCGAAGGACGCAAGCCTCAGGTGGACGCGGTGCCCAAAGTATGTATGGCTGCCAACACTCCCTTCCGTAACACATGACAAAAATACATCAGTGAATTCTACATCCAAGTCCCAACTTCTGAGTTATACTGTGTCAGACTTGCGCTGACTAGCGGCGAGGCCTATCGACAAATCAGCCATATGCGTTGACGTCGACATCCGGGAGTGCTGCGAGAACTGCACAACCGCTGTGAATATGAAACTCCCGATCTCCAGCACCAAGCCGCCAAAATTGGCCTGGTTGGTTGTGGACACAGTCGTTGCCCAGGGTCTCGACGGCCACAGCTAGAGACGTGGCTCACACGATCTCCAGCACCAAGCCGCCAAAATTGGTCTGGTTGGTTGTGGACACAATCGTTGCCCAGGGTCTCGAAGGCCACAGCCAGAGACGTGGCTCACACCAGATGTTTCTGACGCGGAGAAGGCTACTCCGATTTTCGAGCTGACAAAACCAGGGAGAGCTAGTGGGTTTTCTTTGTACCTACATGCGGCCCTGCTCATATCAGTCCTCCCCGTTACCACTCCTGCACATTTTTTGATTCACTGTGGATTCAATCCTGTCATGGGGTCCAGATCTCTTCACCCCGGTGTGGTTTACCCTTGCCCCTCGAGTCCTTCGGAAGATGACCAGTTCCACATACGAACCCTTGAGCGACTCTCATTTAGCTACCACTTCACTCATCTCCTGCTGGTAGCTGATTTCAACGCTCAGAAGGCCTCCTCAATGGAGCTCAAGATCAACTGGACATTTTGCAGTGACGCTGACCGAAATCATTCAACAAAGCGCTTGGATATAATGGGTTGTTGCACCTACTAGATATCGCGCAGGTCAACTCACATTCCTTCCTGGATTTGTTCATCATCGACGAAAGACACTTCGTAGATCGGGTGATAATCATCGCTCTACTAGGACACAGCGATCTTTGTGTGTTAACCTTTGATTTCATCTACTATTGGGCCAGAATCTTGAACCTCAAACGTGGATTCGAAATTTTCGCCGTGCAGATCTTTCAGAAATGGTCGTCTTTCTTGAACAAGTTAAACTGGGACCAGCTTCAGTCCAAAAAATACACGAGGCCGGCGAGGTGTTCGTCCCAATAAAATTAGCACGCAGTCGAATGGGCCATAAGCTACCTAAAAGGATTCGACGTCTTCTGGCTCAACTGTTTTTCAAAATGTTGACCACGTAAGACACGGGAGAGAAGCTTAAGTTTCGTAACATGCAGAACCGCTAGGAATCAAAAATTCGCCAATCGAACATGCGAAAACAAGACACCAATCTGGACCACGCCCGGTAAAACAGAAATGTGATGTTCAAATACATCGGACGACGCCGCTGAAACAATCCACCTGCGTTCCTTTTTAGGGAGAGCATTGGTGAACTCACGAGTGACTTACTGACCCAATAGTGGTACCTGAAGTCTACAGCGAACACTACGCGGGTCTATATTCAGGCCCAGCTTCTCGTCATATCCAATCTTGTCAAGGCGTAACTACGAACGGCTTCTAACTGATTTGGTCCTCACGGAATAGGTCATTTGACAACTTTTGCAGGACATGAGCCGCTCTGCGCGTTAAGACTAGTGGAGCTCCATCCAAGGAGACTCGAGGTGTCATTCACACTGGCGAAACATCTCTACCTGGTGTTTCTTCAGTCACTTAACGAAGGCGACATTCCATCTGCTTGAATAAAATGATTTACACACCAATCTAAGGCAAGGAAGAAGTACCCACCCAACTGCGCACTGATGATGTCTCCTCGTATGGTGACGAAACGTTTGCAGGCCAATTGCCAAGCTCGGCGAGCAGATCAACAGCCACCTGATGAGCAACTAATAAACTCACCCGAGCTACCAATATTCCACCACATTACCATTCAGACCAACTTTACCACGACCAACTTGATAACTTCAGTTCAACACGGATTTTTCACAAGCGTTATTGTGTGATGAACATAGTTGTATTTGGTGGTCGTTGACTTGTTCGCTGAGCTGGACAATTTGATTGCAAACGTTTCATCACCAATCGAGGTGACATTATCAGTGCGTTATTGTGGAGCGTAATATTGCGTAGCGGTGGGTTGGTGGTTGTGCGTTGGGCGGTGTTAACACACGCACAACCACCAACCCACGGCTACGCACTACTACGCTGCACGATAACGCACTGATGATGTCACCTCGATTGGTGATGAAACGTTTGCAATCAAATTCCCCAGCTCAGCGAACAAGCCAACGACCACCATCTACGATACCTGAGCTACCAGCATTTTCCTCTAAAGTTGTATTTATGGAGAGCGTAACCCAAACTGAGGACGAAGAAGTCATATCCGATACAGTATTTTCGACTTCTCAAATCATTCGATCGAGTCCTACACGTCCCGCTGGTCCACAATCCACGATTCAAGGGGAAGTTCTATTCCGGATCGAGGCGTCCCTCTCAGACAGACCGTTCCGAGTGAACGTAGACTCGACCTACTCTTATCCAGCTCCGGTGTCCGTTAAGGTTCTTCAAGGAACCGTTTCTGGACCACTGTTCTTTCTGACATCCGTCAATGTCTTCCAGATATTCTTGCAAGCCCATGTCTACTTATTGCGGGTGACCTGAAGTCCAGGAATTCTAATGCCAGTACCCTGCAGATGAATGTGGACGCTGCAGAGCAGTGGTCGTTGGACTGGTACCTTCCTCTGAATGACAAAAAGTGAGTCCACATGCCGTTTGGAAGGGACTCAGCGAATGCCACTATAATGCAGGTTGAGAAACAACCACGAGGCATCATGAAGATAGACACCAAAAAAGATTTGGATATCAAACGTGTCCATTAGAGATTGCCCCGAAAGGCATTCGTCGTTTTACGTTTTAGGTCAGATGCTTGGGCGCACCTTCCGCATTAGTACTTGCATGGATCTCCAAACACCCTATGTGGGCTACATCAGACCCATCCTTGAATACGCCGACCAAATTGTCTACTCAGGAAGCACGAAAGACGCAACCCTCATTGAGCGTGTCCAGTGACGTGCTATGAAAATGGTTGCCAGCTTTATTTCTGGACTGAGCTAACACGCTGGTGATGCTATGGAGAGGTAGCCCGGACGGAATTCACGCAACCACAGACAAGGGTGTCCCGCGTTTATAAGCCGCCTACTAAGCGTTTTGTTTTGTCTTCGAAGCTTTTTGTAGGGTGTTCTGTCTACCGAATGATGCAGTCGCAGAAGGTTTCTCCGAATTGGAGGCTTATTTGTTCCGAGCATTGCGGTGCCACATTTGGGACAACGCCAGCAAGCATGTGCATCATAAGCCAATGATTTGGCACTGTTTATGGGAGGACTAATGTTTCTGGCAACAATGCGGGTCGCGGTTACAAAGGTAGCCAAGCCTGAAAAAAGCCTGGATGTGTGGGTTCGCGAAGCGTTTGCAGACGTGGGACCTTTTGAGTTTTGCTCAAAAGTTACTGAATACACAAGGGTCTGGTTGGTTCATCGGAGGGTTATGTGCCGTAGTGAGCACTCATAAAACCGAAAGTCTGGGTGCATACTCGATACAGTGTATTTCCCTAGTGGATTTGCTATGGGAAATCATCAAGGTAAGAAGACTTGATGAAGATGAGCAATTTTCTTGTAGGACTATTCCTGGGCACATTCGAAGAAGTACCTGGGTTACCAACTTCTGCAGCCCCGGAAGAATTGGGTTGAAGAGCGGCATATTCGGTCTCAAGGTCACCCCCTTCGTGGCCTCCAGTCGCAGTTTCTCGGTGCACGGCTAGCAGTATTATCATAATGGTCCAGACAAAATTATTTTCTCTGATATAATTAAGCGAAGAATAGTTTTGGGCCATGTTGCCATTGAATGTGTTGGATTAGAATGACGTAAATGGATTAAATTTATTTTATTCGTCCTTGCGCTTGTTTCGGATTTATGCCCAACCTCACAGAGTGCCGACTGGGTACGGCTTTTCGGGTAGAAGGCTGTGTAATAGATTCTCACCCGACGGGAGGCGTTCCTGATGAACCAGAGACATCAGATTTTGTAGTGTCTTGGACACAAGATATCGATGGGGTAATCACAAAGAACGCATCTTTTGATAACACTTCCGTGGAATCAACAATGTCGGGTGATTCAGCATGCAAGGATTCATGCGAAGGTTCCGGTGCAAATAAAAAGCAAAGTAAGTCCATACTTGGGGGCTAGTCACTCTGCGATGTTTGCTTTTGGGAAGTTGGTCAAGGATTCATGCGAAGGTTCCGGTGCAAATAAGAAGCAAAGTAAGTCCATACTTGGGGGCGAGTCACTCTTTGCGATGCTTACTTGGCGGAATAATCTTTTTGGGAAGTTGGTCAGTCCATGAAATCATGAAGTCAGTACTGTCACAAGTGATCTAGGAAGGTTCGGGCCCAAGTTTCACATGATCGTCAGGTTTATTACCACCCCAACATACTTTATCCTGCAGTCAGTGTTTAGGATATCGAAGCTTCCAAGTCCATATCTTCAGAAATGTCTTTCTTCAGTCGTAGCACCCTTCCGGTGCCTTGCTGTCATGCCAACAAAAGTGTGCACAAGGAAATCTCCCACTAAATGAGTCACTCGTGCTCCATAGGTTACGCTGCTTAGGACATACGCTCCACATATCAGAGGATCGTCTACCCGGACCGAGCCCTGTGCTGAGTTGAAGTGACAGCAGTAGACAGTGTATGATCCGGCAACGAAGTATGGAAACGTAAACCACTTAACTGAGTCGACCCGACAACTTTCTCCTTTCTAAATGAGGGCTCCAGTACTCATCAGTGGTTAATGAATGACACTGGCACAACTCATCCAATCGTACCATCGGTGGCGCCGTTGCATCAAACCTATCGTCTTCACCGCGTAGCTACCCATTTCCCTAACTGAACGAACATGCCATCGGCTCCATTTCTTTCCTGTATCTCGTCACGAAGAGACTAGACCTTAGGGTGGTATGACCGTTTGTGTACCTCCGCGACCCATTGAACAATCCTGAAAGTCGCCGTCTCTGAAACCAGGTTGGTCAACGGTTAGAGGTCTGACGATCACAATCTCCTGGTCCTCAATATTGGGGGTTCCATAAAAACCACAGTGTATTTGCATTTTCTGCTAAAACCCTCCGCCTTTCAGTCGGGCTTTTGAGGGCCCTAATCGTCATCCTCCCCAGTTGTGGGCGCACTGGCAGTATCCCAGTCCACGTACAGCCTTGTGTTCTAGTCATACAGATAAATCCATGCCACATCGACCGTCGCGTGGTGCAACCAGTCGGGTCGCTTTGCTTGCTGCATAGAGCAGGGTGGGTAAGCGGAAACGGACTACTGCTGATTCCTCCCTTCTTTCTATTTCACATGCTTTTTCTCCCTCTCCTCACTCCATCAACATATCTCTCCTTATAAGCCCAGCAATTAGAGCTGACGACTTAGCGCATCTGGGACTCCATTAGGTGGCCGACATGCATTAGGCTCGGTAGGTCCGGACAATGGTGTACGATTGCCACAGCTGTGTGCTGAAAACAGACTGTTTTTATGCAGTATCAACTGAAGTTATCTGGCCACTTGGTGTTCCCCGTGCGCCGTGTTGGCTACGAATTCAAATTGATCACATTGCTATCAGTAATCAATGGCGCGGATCATTAAGTGACTGCCGCTCCTATTGGAACATATTTGTGTATTTCAACCATGCGCTCGTCCATCTTTTTTCATGGCCTCGAAAGCTGCGAGTAAGCCGCTCAACGGCTAAGAGACGCAGATCCGATTGTTGGATGAATTTAACATAATCATGTAGAGTCTCCCTACAGCACCACTATCGAAAGTGAGTTCACAGTGGAACGAGATCGCCACCTGTTTGCACAATGCTGGGGCTTTTGCCTGTGACAAGGCGCTGCCAGGTCCACACAACCACTGAGTATCAAACCGAACATGGGGACTGCTTAAACCTCGGTGAAATATCCTCTCCGGTCCTGTTACTAATAGAATATCGATTCTGATTGAGCGCGAGAACAAGAGTGAATAGCGTAGAATAAGTAGTGCTTTACTTGTCTAAGGATAGACATGCGTAAGCTGAAGGCAAAAGCATGGCTAATACAAAGCGATAATGTGAACATAGAATATTCATGACAGGTCCTGAACAAAATTTGCCCCGACGAACTATCAGACGTCAAGTGAAAGTGAGCGTGCGAGTTGACAGTGAAGTCTGCTGGACATACGAAACCAAAGGAACGGAAGATGCCCAGAAGGGCGGGAACGCCCAGTGATTATAACAGTTAATCCGTGCAACCGATCCCCGGAAACACCCTGTGAACGAAACCACCAAAGATCAGCATGGAACGACCATCTTGAACAAAGAAAAATGCCTCGACCGTGGCAGCCGCCAGCTGCCACTCACCTAGAGTCCACAACTGACTTAGAACCCTGGACGGTGAACGCGGAAGCCCCTACGGCCTCGGAGTTTTATGACCTCATATGTTCTCAAGTGCCATCGGCTGCATGCATTGTTCAAAGATGGGAGTGAAGTCCCCAGTCAGCGCTTGTCCGATATGTCTGCCTGCACTTGGGAAAAGGAATCTATTCCAGACAACTGGGAAGAGTCAGTGATAGTGCCCATTTTCAAAAACGGGGCTTGAAGTGAGTTTGGTGATCACAGGTAGATCATTTTACCCCGGTCGTAATGAGACTGTTGGCGTCACTCGTGCTTCGTCGTCTTATATGGCTGGGGAAACACTAAATGGAGAACAACAAGCGGTATTCCCGCCTGGTAGGGGTACGGATATTTCGTACTTTATTTCTTCTTCCGACGGGCGATCAAGGTTTAGATTTGATTCGCCTACAGGCTGTGTTGCAGGAGTCCAGCTGAACTGTTCTTCAAGGTGTTCCGCCCATATTTCCAGTCGGCGTTTTTGCGAGTGAATTGATGAGCCATCTTTTTAACTTTTCGTTTCGCTGACCGTTGCTTTCCCAGGTCTTTCCATAGGCTCTTCCCTATTTGGCGTCTGGGGGGTTTGAATGCGCCGTCGTACTTGTAGCCTGCTGGTATGGATTCCCCGGCATCAATCATGGGCAGAGATCTCGACGACATCCAATGGTCCTGTGGTCGAATCGGAGAAGTCGAACAGGCAGCACTGAACGCCGCTAACATATCTCCTTTCTCATTTTGCCACGAGAAGATACCAGAAGGTTGATAATGCATGATCTGAGGATGGGGAGTGCAAAGCACAATAATCTTAAATGCACTGGGGCATGTCCTTTGCGAGTTGGGGTGTCACTGAGCCACCAAATCAGTGCTTGGAGGTATTCACCGATATGACAATGTCGCGCAACTATTTGAGGCACTGCATTTGTACTCCTATTCTTAATCAGTATCCTGCAGATTCTTTCCTTGCTCTGTTGTTTCAATTGTCCTTTTGTACCCCATCCATCCTACAACATCCGCTTCCGTGAACTACAGCTACCCGAACTGCCTTACAAATATGCCTGGCTCACGGTTGTCAAACTACGTGCTCTACAACAAGGAAACTTCTTAGAAGGATTTTTTGGGATTCTCAAGGATGTTTCCTTGTTGAGGATGCACTGTACACACTGTGATCCTCTGTCCATGTCACTCTGTCAGAAGGGTCCCCGTTTGAAGGACCTGCAGATATCCTGTCCTCAGGTGTCAGAAGGGTCCCCGTTTGAAGGACCTGTCCTCAGTACAAGAGGTGCCACATATATTTGGCACAGGGCCGTTTGTGCAACATCATGAACGTTTTTTTACTCTGAGCGAACCAGGGAGAAGAATGTCAAAGATGAACTGGGCGCGCTATTTATCGAGCCATCAAACAAAATACTAGACCCTGAAATAAACGTTCTGGGTTACCGGACCGGACACAAAACGAATGTCGGCGTCCTTCTGTACTACTGAGGCTCTACTCATTAACCGCCCTCACGAAGAGACTGGATCTTACGGTGGTGTGACGGTTTGCGCACCTCAGCGATCCATTGAGCTATACTGGGGTGTGTTCCCGTGACACTTACAAAGTCTCATACCAGGTTGGTCAATGGTTAGAGGTCTGACGAACATAGTCTCTT
>NW_008751691.1:1511377-1515053 GCF_000715545.1 Opisthorchis viverrini | reverse complement strand
ATCCGTGTTGATGATTGATGTCATGCTGTCGGTGATGATGATGATGATGACTCATTAACCGGACGGTCCGTATTTCGAACTCGATCCCGGCATCTCGACTGTTCCTGTCTGTGCTTGGACAGGTGTTTCCTCTATGTGGCATGACAGATAGGCACGAAAATGGTAAATAATTACTGATGATAATTACATGATAATTACATGATGACGTCCTCCCATAGCAAGTTTCGTGCCACTTGATTGTCAGCCCTGTCGGTTGAATTGATTTGACACCGATCATTCTAATTTACTTCAAATTTCTTCGAATTGGTGAGGATAAAGAACTTTGACAGTGTCGTGTGTGCTGAGGCTGGGCGAGACCATTCTTCTTGTGTACAGACCACTTCCCAATAGGGTGCACACGGTTATCGAAATATTGAGTCACAATCTATCACTGCATGGTGGAACAAACAGTTTCGTGGGGTATTCCAGACGTTTCTGTGCCCAAAATTCTTCGGGACAGCTGACATTCAAATCAATTGATAATGCTGATAGTCGGTCTACCCGATCACTCACCTGGTAGGTAACGGCGGTTTTTCCGAGGCTTTCAGTCCTAACTCACCAAATCTATCGGGCGAATTCAAATCCACAAAGGGGATGGTTTTTTAAATAACATATTTTTCAGGATTGATAAGTTGTATTGCACTGAAGATAGGACTGGTCGTGTACAGATTTTCCAGCCCCGTTTTTTGAACGCTTAACTGGCCTTATGCTTTTTGTTGTTCCGCATTGTTTCAACGCCTAACTGCGTACTGTGATGTTAAGTGGCGTTACGCTTATTGAATCCCCTCCAAGATTTTGTGTGCCCTATGCGCAGGTCACCGACCACTTAGTATGCAGTAAGTTGAGCTAGTATGGTAAGTAGTTGCGTTGCAGAACTCCAGATTGCTGGATGATAATCGCATCATAAACCGCATAGATAGCGCGCGTTTTTATCGAGGGAGGTCGTCAGGTGTTTGTCCTTAAAGGGTAAGTACATTGGTCGACCAGGGCTTTTCGTGCAGACGAAGGTAACTCAGCTTGGGTTGCAAGAGTTTGAATGAGCACACGCCAATTCCGTGTGCAAACCTACAGGTGCATGACCATATCGAGGACTAGCTTACAACCCACTGCTTTGTTCACTCAACAAGCATGATGCGATAATTCTGGTTAAAATGGTTCACCTAGTCTGAGTAACGATTGGAGCTGAGGTTGCCAGAACTCCATACCAAGGTCAGGTCATATATAGCCCGCACAGTTCAGTTGGCAACAACTATGGATGATGGGGTTATATGTGGTCGGCAATGCCAGTTCTTCGTTTAGTTACTTTCAGGACCACATCCGGTTGTCGCTAGATTTCGACACTGCTCTATCGGACTTTTGCGGTATCTGGCTCGATAATTTTCAGGCAACACTGGTGAAGTGCAGACTGAATGGATTT
This sequence comes from Opisthorchis viverrini, assembly GCF_000715545.1. Lineage (NCBI taxonomy): Eukaryota > Metazoa > Platyhelminthes > Trematoda > Opisthorchiida > Opisthorchiidae > Opisthorchis > Opisthorchis viverrini. Next base: position 1,513,597 of record NW_008751691.1, on the reverse strand, counting down.
TAGCATTTATACCCGCTCGCGCTAGGTAAGTGAATGCAATTCTGGAATTAGCGTCACCGTTTTTGCCCAAGTGAATCTGAAGGACAGTATATCTAGCATGTGATGGTTCGCCCTCTGAATGTTGGGCAACGATTAATCCTGTGAATGTTTCCCGAAAACTGTGGAATAACATCATATTTCGACCGCTCTCACCGCGGCTGTTAGTGAGAGAAAAATAGTTAGCACGACTCATTCGGACAGCAGCCCTCAGCGGTTTTTGGTACCTATCGTCTACTAAATCTAAGTTTGGCCCCGAGGAGAACTGAATGGTTATTACTGACCCGTCTGGCGATGCAAATTGTCCATTTTTCCCTTGAGGAGACACCTCCATCATTTGGGCCCCGAACGAGAAATGCCCTTCCTCCTTCAAATATGCTGTTTTTGACCATCAAACGACTACCCTCATTGGTTTATACTTTTCTCATTCTATTGCTCTCATATTTTTATGTTTCGCTTTTTCGTCCAATTCGTTAGTTAGTCACAGTTAACTAATTGCCAAGCTCTTTTTTCTGTGTGCATAGAACGAAGCTCAATGAAAGCGAAAAAGCCATCAAGACACATTAGCGGTTTATTTCGGTTCAAGAAATCCCAGCCCGGGCAATCTGTGCGTCCTGTTTCTCCTTCCTCTGATGGTCAGACAGACCTGACTGTGAGTTCTCCTACCTCAGACAGTGAGCCGACGATTGGAACACAAGAGAATTCCTCCACTGAAGTGGAACCAGATGGGAATGCTGAACAACACTCAGCCACGGGGAAATCTTCCTGGCTGCTGCGCCTGTTCGAGTCAAGTTTATTCAATATGGATATGGCCCTTCAGTATCTGTTCAAGACCGACGATGATGATGTGAGAGCTTATCTGGGTACGTTTTCATCATATCCGTCTTCTCCTACACTTACCTGACGGCTGCGCCATTTTCGCTGTCATCTTGCCTCTAGCCGTTCAGCTGCATATTGCTTATCTGATTCTAGTATGATTAATAGAACAGATGGTAAAAGATGAAAACAAGGCCATAGATACCAAAATCGTGGGATAACTTGGGTTCGTTGTTTGTTAGTGATGCTCCTAGGCCATTTGAGTTGTGTTCTAGTGAAAATTATGGAATCACTGTGGTGCGGTTTTGGGATCGTCGGGTGATAACTACAGCTGCATGGTTTTCTGGTTGGAACACAGGGTCCGCAGTTCGGTTGCCTTTGGGGGCGAGATGGCTCAATGGTTAGAGTGCGAATTTACTGACCGGAAGGTTCATGGTCCGAACCCGACCTCTACCTCTCGAATTTCCCTGTCTAGGCTTAGGTAAACTGGTGGTATCCAAACTCTTGTGTTTCCTTCTGGTGAGATGGTAGCTAGGCACCCAAAGGGTGCTACAGCTGAACGATCTTTTTAATAGATTATTTTTTCAAGAATACTAAGAAATCATTTAAATGTCTGTGTTGGAAAAAATTTTCAATAACTTGGTTTTCGAAAAAAATTGGTGACAATCGGTAGATTTATTGCTGGGGAACGTTTCGCTTTTGACACAAAAGCTTCGTCAAGCCAAGTGAGACGTTGGTCGAGATTTAAGGCGAAAGGAGAACCAATCAGCAAAGTCAAGCTAATCCTCTGTTGGGTGTCGGTCGACGGATTTTTGCGTGTTAGGGTGGGTGAACAAGTGTTGGGTCGGTGGGGAAACTTACATGTGTTTTGGTCCAGCCTAGGGTCTCGTTCTTCTGGTTAGGCTCATCTGATGGTCCCTCTTGAAAGTCGTTTGAACCTTCTGTTAGTCTGTGTGGATGAGCTAGTGCTAACCTCGGAACCTAGTCACTTGGCCTGACGAAGCTTTTGTGTCAAAAGCGAAACGTTGCCCAGCAATAAATCTATCGATTGTCACCAAACTTTTCGAAAACGATGACTATTAAATCGGTTCCAAGTATTTTTCACATGATTGAACTTAGTTGGTTGTTGGCTCACGAAATCCATTCCAGGTAGTCACTGACAGGTAGCCTCACTGGCAATATGTGTGTAGTGGAAAATGATATGTCCGCTGAGATCCATTCTCACCGCATGAAGTAAAGATGCAACACTTGGCTTAAACTGGAAGTCATCCTAGCACCAGGTTACTTGCCGATTGACCATCGCTTATCTACCTGACACTGAGCGAGCACAGAACAATCTTTTGAATGAAGATCATTGACTGACAGTTT
>NW_008751691.1:1497586-1505706 GCF_000715545.1 Opisthorchis viverrini | reverse complement strand
CAAAAGGATACTGACAGTTCCTTCACACTTGGTTCAACAAACACTTGCTGGCGCCTTTTGAGCAGACAGGCGACTTAGTTCTTCTGGCAACCAAAGCAGGCATCTGTTCAATGTAGGGAAATGATGCAAACAATTCGCTCACAACCAATTCATTTGAATTGCTCACACCACTCGCATAACTGTATCAAATGTGAGCTTTCCGTGGCAGTTTACTCGAACAGAATAAGTTATACCAGCTCAACATAAAGACGTTGGACAATCGCAAGGCATACCGTTACTGCCACGCTCCCAACGATGTTGCACGCTACGAGCAACTGTAAGACCGAATGTTTAAGATATGAGGATCTCTAGCATTTTACGATTTTTCCGAATCTAATCAACGGCTGTCATTGGCGGTACACTATGTTACGCGTGTAATGATTTCTGCATTTTCATGCTCTTACCGCACCAGTAATGGCGGTTATTCATAGAATGGAACAAAAATTCTGATTTTCTCTTGTCGACTGCATCCCTCATAACTTTAAAGGCAAAAAATACAAATTCGTCACTATACCTGAGTCACTCGTAAAGTTTCGAAGAGAACTGAAATTAATAAACGGGGTTATAATTGTTCTGGTTGATTCCAAAGCGGATAGGGATGAAGCCTTGTCTCAGAAAATTTTAGAAACGAGTTAGATAGTGGCAACCAAAACTTCGGCCGTCATTCTTGACCAGAAGGGCTTCTGAGGTGGATTATCAACCCACTTGCAACTAAATCGGTCCAGTCTATCTCAAAATTTGAGGTCCATACTGCAGGGAATATTTGGACAGTCTACAATCATGCCTCTCAAGAACGAAATACCCAATATGCGTGGTGTTGGTGACTGGTCTTCATCCCAACCGAAAACGCACTTCTTGAAGCGGCGCAGACTTTTAGCTGTTGTTATCGAGGAACTGCATAACGTGAGAAAACCTGTATCGTACGCTTCTATGGTTGGCTTTTTGTGATTATATGTGCATTTATTCACTGCACAAGGAATTTTCCCAACGTCACTGATGAAAAATCATAACACGTAATATTTCGCTCTCGCGCACAATCATAGTAATGGTAGTAGTTTCCTGGTGGTTGGATGTGACTTTTCAGTTTTTCTTTAAATTGAGGTTTTATCCTGTGGGAGCAGCCACTGTATTCTATTCAGCACATGTGACCACGTGATGCAGTTCCCGTCCAAGTGCCAGTTAATCACAATGCTGATCAGACGCTGTTGGCCATTGGATGCTGGTTCGGTTAAAAAATCCTTTACATTTCCAGAGATACACACACCTGATGGTTCCCAATGACTGTACTCATACATTCAATTGGCGTCTAATTCGGTCAAAAGAACCGTCACTTTACTACTGAAATTGCCCTGGAACCAGGTTTTCCCATAGTTTAATTTATGGATCTTTAAAGATGTTCCACATGGTTGTCCGGTAATTGAACGCATCACAGTCCTGAGAATAAATCCTTGTGTGGATTCTTGGAATTCAATGTGAAAAGCTATGAAATTTAGTAGTGAACAGAGGAACAAATGGAATGGGATCTCTTGATTGGTGAAACTTGGCCCATGTGACTAACATGATAGTGACTTTGTTGTTTCGACGTTAAAGGAGTTAGAGGTACATTGGGCGATAGATTTTGAGACACACTAAAGTTCATGAATGGATCAGCGATACGGGAGTTCCCTGATGCTTAGGTTTATGCATACAAAAACGTAGCCACTTCGGATGTACAACAAATTCGAATGAGAACTGAATGAATGAAATGAAAACGGTGTTTTCGGAATTTCAGAATTTGAATGCGGAACTGACTCCAGGACAGGACGAGTAACCTACGACAAAAGCTCCCGGTAGTTCTTGGCCGACGTCATTAAAATGAAGCATGATGGGGGACTTCTCTCTTTGATATAATCATTTTTACCACCTTAAGCTTTGTCGGATGTTGCAGCATATTTTCCTCCCCGGGAAATTTAGATTTCACTGTTCATTCATTTTTGTCTTATATTTCTTAACAGCCAGAGCATGTACTCGAACGCACTGTGGCTTACCACTACCTACAAAGCTGAAGGTATCAGTCTTCAACGCCTTGCGCATCTTACAACAGTGCGTCGGCGTAAACGCACCAAAGATAAAACGGCAAAACTACTTTGGAAAACGGTCACCAGAAGCTTCCTTCAGCTTTGAACTAGGCGGAGTAGCGTGAGATGCACATGGAAGAATCATACTCCCCAACGCCTTGAGAGAGTTTGCATTTAAACTTGGCCATACGTCATATTGCGATTTATTGACGTTTTGCCAATCCACATGCGTTGTGTTTTTCAAAGTTTTTGTAGTGTGAAACCTGCTAGAATAAGTCAATTGCCGGAACATAATTCAATTATTTTGCTAAACAAATTCGTGAAGATTTCTCCATTTCTAAGCTATGTGTAAGCGTCAGAGCTTCCAGTATGTTTAAGCGTCTTCTCCTGAGAGCTCTCTAACATTGCAATCAACATGTGTGATTTTAAGTTTGGTGATTACCACGTTTCAAATAATTTGCAGCTTTCGAAAAATAGTTTGCTCTTTACACTGACTTCGCTTTTGCAGTTTAGGAAAACATTGTGGAGGTGACTAGCACGTTATTTACATGATAAGTGGTTAGAATCTGTTAGCAAAGGATTAGGACAGAGAGTTTTTTGTCCTACCGTTTCTCTGCTATTACAACGTTTCACACAGTGACACGAATTAACAACACGCTTGCAGAGGCCATGGATGGCCGATATTAGGATCTTATTGAGGAAATATCATCTGTTTCTCTAGATAAGTAAGTAAATTTTGGAATATGTTGGTTTACTCGGAAGAAATACGATATAATTCTTTTACCATATGTAAATAACTGTACATGTATGAACATGTATGATGGAAAATATGTTCATAAGCTCATTACATCAGCACCCCTGTCTTCCCCCGACCCTCTATCCATCTGTGTTGCGGCAAGCAAACTCAAATTTCCAATTCATGAAAACCGAGTAACCAGAGGACGCTAGCACGCCAGCTTCGTGTATGTGCGGACTGTGTGCAAAATGATCTCAGGGTTATGAGTAATGGCGATAGTCGGCCTTTTGTTTCGAAGTGTTTCATTGTCAATTGAGTGTAACGTTCTGCCACCACATTTAAGCATAAATTGAGTAGAGAAATCTGCTTGCCTCCACCTCGGGGATTTTTCAGATGCAGGCTAAGCTTTGTGCCGCAGTTAGTCTGCCGGGCCATGCCGCTTGTCTGGTACACAGAATAGGTCACTGACGCCTTCCTTAGAGCTGCCCTACTGTGTGATGACAGAACGCTGCTAGAGGATTTCCGAGTGTGCCATAAAGATGGACCTCGAAAGGGACACAAGAACAATAACCTTATAAGGGAGAAAACATTCCGTTAGTAGCAACATATCACAGAATAGTGAAAGTGATAGATCGCGGTCATTACAGATGTTACAAAATAAAACGTAACGCCAGTAAGCGGATTTAAAGCAGTTGTAATCATGTGGAAAATACTTGAAACCGATCGGGTAGTCATCGTTTTCGAAAAAAATTGGTGACAATCGGTAGATTTGTTGCTGGGCAACGTTTCGCTTTTGACACAAAAGCTTCGTCAAGCCAAGTGACTAGATTTCGACGTTGGTCGAGATTTAAGGCGAAAGGAGAACCAATCAGCAAAGTCAAGCTAATCCTCTGTTGGGTGTCGGTCGACGGATTTTTGCGTGTTAGGGTGGGTGAACAAGTGTTGGGTCGGTGGGGAAACTTACATGTGTTTTGGTCCAGCCTAGGGTCTCGTTCTTCTGGTTAGGCTCATCTGATGGTCCCTCTTGAAAGTCGTTTGAACCTTCTGTTAGTCTGTGTGGCTAGTGTAGTGCTAACCTCGGAACCTAGTCACTTGGCCTGACGAAGCTTTTGTGTCAAAAGCGAAACGTTGCCCAGCAATAAATCTTTGTCACCAGATTTTTCACATGATTGAACTTAGTTGGTTGTTGGCTCACGAAATCCATTCCAGGTAGTCACTGACAGGTAGCCTCATATGTGTGTAGTGGAAAATGATATGTCCGCTGAGATCCATTCTCACCGCATGAAGTAAAGATGCAACACTTGGCTTAAACTGGAAGTCATCCTAGCACCAGGTTACTTGCCGATTGACCATCGCTCATCTACCTGACACTGAGCGAGCACAGAACAATCTTTTGAATGAAGATCATTGACTGACAGTTTCTCTAAACTTGGTGTTCTTGGCTCTTAACCGTGAAAAACTCTTCTATGAATAGTTCTCACCTAACGCCTCTGAGTATAGCATTTGACTTCAAAGTATGTTTTTTTTTTTGGGGGGGGGGGGTTTTTTTCAAAAACCTGCCCAAACCTACTCTAGCCGCAACCGTGGGCCGCAAGCTCCTTACAGTCCCTTCCAGAGCACGCATAACGTTCAAGTTAGCTGCCTTGTCCAAGTGTTATATCGCTATATCCACGTTTGGCGTCCCAGTACTCATCCTTGAGAGTTGCTTGGCAGCTGATAAACGTTTCGAGCTTGTTCCCTGACGCCTCTGATGAGTGAACTTGCACCTACATGTGGTTGACCAAAAAGATCTCCTAAAATGCTTTCCGCGCCTGTATAGACTTATCCTGGTGAGAGTAACTTGTAGGTTCCTGTTGAATCTATTGCTTTAGAACAGCGATATTTGGTGCTCCAGTTCCCTTTACCGTTGCTTCCACGTGGTGGGGAGCGAGATGGCCCAAGTGGTTAGAGCGCGAATTTACTGACCGTGGTTCGAATTCGACCTCTGCCTCTCGACTTCCCCTTTCTAGTCTTGGGCAACCCGGCAGCATCCGAGCCCTCGTGCTTCCTTCTGGTGGCATGGCAGACGGGCACCGAAAAGGTGTTACAGCTGAACGGAAAGGCTTCTACGTGGTGTCTGATTAATCTCGTAAACTTCAAGCGGTTAACAAGTGTGTCATCAAAGAAGGCTGCATTTCCTTCCACTGATGTGTCATGACGGACGGTCGTGTCATTTCGGACGATCGGAGTTATAGGTGAAGCGGTTTCAATGTCTGTCAGACTTATTTTGCTTTCACAACTGTGACAAGGTTTACGCTCTTTTTGCTCGTTTGTTGATCTCTAAGATGGTTCAGTGACTATCATGCAAACTTACTGACCGGAAAGGATTATTGTTCCTACAATCAAAGAGGAGATCTCTTAGGAATAGGGCATCAGTAGCGTTCACCGTTTGACTTGCGTGCCTTTCAGTGCGCCATACATTTCCTTATATTATTCCTCCACACTGAACACCGTCCCTTATCGATGTTCCACGTAGATCAAACAGTTTGGATCTCTTGTAAACAGTGGTTGTAACCGAAGAGATTCCCCTGCACTAGTGAATGAAGTCACATCAATTACATCAATTACAAAAGTATTTAGACTGTATTAGTCGTCGCCGAAAATGCGGTGTGAACGTGTGCAAAATGACATCGGAATGTCAACTCGTAAACAGTGGTTTACACGTAGAACCAAATGAGTCACACAGACGAACATTGGAAACAAAATAACCGCCAAAGCCGATACTTAAACAAATGATACCGCCGTCTCCAAAAATTGTCAACAAATGGAACGGAACAAATGGGGTTGTTGTTAAAATAATTTGGCAACAATCAACCACACGTAATACAGACATACCGAAGCTGCAAGCGTTGTGTTGTGGATACCGACAGATAAACTGAAGGGACTTCTACTTGGGGGAAGCACTAATAAAAAAATTCCATCTTAGTGACATTACCATCAGAATGACAGAGTAGGTATGAGCGCCTCACTGAACCGAATTCCGGTGATATGTTAGAGTTCACCCAGTGCCACAAATGTGTTAGCATGGAAGTAGGTAGCCGTTGTTTTTTCGTTCATTATATCGGTATCCTTGTACGCTAGTATTTTCCTTATGTAACTTTTGACACACTTCTCTCTGACTGATTCAAAAAACCAATCGCTGTCTATCATTCCTCGTGACCGACAACAAGTCACACATGACCTTGGAGATTGGACCATACTGTTTAAAACAAGTCCTTTTCTGTACGTCACTCATGGAAAAAATATCACATACATATACACACATGATATCCCCTAAATTTATCGGTCAGATTGGGGTTGATCTGTTCACCGAGCTTGGCACCTGACTTGCAGACATTTTGTAACCCTACAAGGGGCCAAGATGGTCAAGTGGTTAGAGCACGAATTGACTAACCGGAAGGTCTGTGGTTCGAACCCGATCTCTGCATCCCGACTTCCCCTAGGCTTGGGCAACCTGGCAATATCCTAGCCGTCGTGCTCTCCTCTGTTGGCATGGCAACTACGCATCGAAAGTGTGTTTTTCTTTGCTTCTTTGATTTCTTTGATTCATTCATCTTCAAATCTCGATATCATTTTAAATCGCAGTAATGTCTTCCTACTGCTTCTAAACCATACCGATTCAGTATTCAGGGGAGTGACGCATATCTGATCAGTTGACGCGTGAGCTACCACCCAAAGGTGTTCACTGTTCCATTCTACCCCTGATGTTTCAGTTGCTTCAGTCTACAATTGGACAACTTTGTGTCATCTTAGTCATTGTGCCTTCTCCTGGTTGCGTGTCATTTGCACCTCGAGGGGTATTACACCAAGAGTTTTTTTCAAGGTTCTCGAGGGAATATGCCAGATATTCATCTTACAATCCATCCAGAAATTACGAAGATACGTGTTTTTTTAAGACCGAAGCGGGTTCATCTCCTCAAAGCGTCCATTACAGCGTCTCCGTCAGCCACAACATCATATCTGATTCTGCGATGAGTGAGGACTTCCAAGAGAGGCCTGGCGAGAGATTCATTTCGATTTAAGTCGATTTGACTTTTTAATACTCACGTGGGGATTTCGGTCAGAAGTGTTAAGAAAAATTTGGGCTAAGGTCGCCAACAACCAAATAGTAGATTGTTGATGATAATAAGCCTAGAAAAAAATTTTCAACAGCTGCCAACAGATGGGATGACGGGTATTGATCCATTTCCGTTACCCGACAGTCCGACCGCTGGTCATACTATTCCAAACCTGTTGTCACGGTTCTTCTTTGAATAGTTCTACTCGAATGTTGTGCTATTCAACCACGAATAACGGTTTCCAGAGGTTCTAGGTTGAGTTAGAATCTCCAGCTTCTCGACAACCAGTCAGCGTAACGGGTTATTATCCACGATCTCCCTAAGATGGCATTCGTTCACACAGCATTCATATAACAAAATACCCATAGGTCTCTCAACACAAGTAGGTTGGTAGCAGCTAGGTACGGTTAATGTGAATTACAGGTGAAGGGCTGTGGAAATTTAGTCGAGCCAACTACCATGTACATTCTAATTCAGATACGTTGGGCACACCAAAGTCTGTTATTCATAGACTTCAATCCAGCTCAGGTTACTATAGTTTTTCTTCCCGCCCCATCCGCTGCATATTTCGTCAGTGCACAAGTATGCAGTGCAGTCGCGCGGGATGATCGGCTTGACAAACACGAGTGACAAGCGCACACCTTTGTGTCACGTGATCCTTCAGTGGCATTGTGCCTGTTGTCTCATTGTCAAAATTTCATGCGACCTTGAAAGTCAGTTAAACAACGCCATCGGTTGAGCGGCTTACGTACCTTCTTTGGTGAACAGTACGGGGTTCTTGTTGAAAGAGCACAGGGAATCCTCATAGTACTGGCGTACAGGTAGGTCAACCTAGGTCGGATGTGTGCCATACTGGACCCTCTTCTCCATGAAGGAATGATATATGTAACTTTTCACCCGAAACAGATGTCTCCCCGTATGATTTCTCTGTGTTATACGGCCTTTGTGCAAGACAGCCCAATATTAACTGCAGTCGTCCGTTTTCTTGTGTGGAACGATTGACTTTTGTCACCTTTATATCCAGAAAGTGTGACCTTCAATGGATCACGTGTTTTTTTGTCATATTTTATCCTTGATTTTGGAAACCGAATGAATTCCTCATGGTCTCATGGAGTTTTCAAATGGCCCAGGTGACCAACTGGCTCAGCAGTTAGAGCGCGAATTTACTGACCGGGGGGGGGGGGGGGGGTC
>NW_008751691.1:1490633-1496107 GCF_000715545.1 Opisthorchis viverrini | reverse complement strand
GGGGTTCCCCCCCCCAAACGCGCCCTTTCCGGTGTCCCCCCCAGCCACAACGTCATATATGATTCTGCGATGAGTGAGGACTTCCAAGAGAGGCCTGGCGAGAGATTCGTTTCGATTTAAGTCGATTTGACTTTTTAATACTCACGTGGGGATTTCGGTCAGAAGTGTTAAGAAAAATTTGGGCTAAGGTCGCCAACAACCAAATAGTAGATTGTTGATGATAATAAGCCTAGAAAAAAATTTTCAACAGCTGCCAACAGATGGGATGACGGGTATTGATCCATTTCCGTTACCCGACAGTCCGACCGCTGGTCATACTATTCCAAACCTATTGTCACGGTTCTTCTTTGAATAGTTCTACTCGAATGTTGTGCTATTCAACCACGAATAACGGTTTCCAGAGGTTCTAGGTTGAGTTAGAATCTCCAGCTTCTCGACAACCAGTCAGCGTAACGGGTTATTATCCACGATCTCCCTAAGATGGCATTCGTTCACACAGCATTCATATAACAGAATACCCATAGGTCTCTCAACACACGTAGGTTGGTAGCAGCTAGGTACGATTAATGTGAATTACAGTTGAAGGGCTGTGGAAATTTAGTCGAGCCAACTACCATGTACATTCTAATTCAGATACGTTGGGCACACCAAAGTCTGTTATTCATAGACTTCAATCCAGCTCAGGTTACTATAGTTTTTCTTCCCGCCCCACCGCTGCATATTTCGTCAGTGCACAAGTATGCAGTGCAGTCGCGCGGGATGATCGGCTTGACAAACACGAGTGACAAGCGCACACCTTTGTGTCACGTGATCCTTCAGTGGCATTGTGCCTGTTGTCTCATTGTCAAAATTTCATGCGACCTTGAAAGTCAGTTAAACAACGCCATCGGTTGAGCGGCTTACTTCCCTTCTTTGGTGAACAGTACGGGGTTCTTGTTGAAAGAGCACAGGGAATCCTCATAGTACTGGCGTACAGGTAGGTCAACTAGGTCGGATTCGAACCCAACGCATGCATCTCGACTTACCCTTCCTAGGCTTGGGTAACCTGGTAGTATCCCAGCCCTTGTGCTTCCTTCGGCCAACACGGCAGCCACCATCATCTAGTATCCCAGCCCTTGTGCTTCCTTCGGCCAACACGGCAGCTAGGCACCATCATCATGATCATCGTCGACAGCACTGATGCTTCGCTGTCGTACAACCATGATTTATTTGAAAGTCCTGTCGTGAAGAAAAGGATAAAAGTAGATGTTGAGGGGACCTAGTGCTAGCATACTACAGTCTTACCCGGGTGACCACACCTCCAGACAATTATCCAGGAAATCTAGATAGAAACTGACTGCAAGAATGCCATTCACATCGATTGGCAGCCATATCTTGCAGCGTCTCCAACCAGGTGCTGTGCGGATTTTGCCGTCCCCACCCTGGTAGGCGAGTAGCACCAACATCATCCAAACGTTTCGTCAATTGTTGGCCGAGGCGAGTAGCACCAACATCATCCAAACGTATCGTCAAGTCAAGTGTTGGCCACTTCTTTGCTTCCGCCAATCTGAATTTGGCACGGGAAACAGCACCCTCTTCGACAAACGATGTTTCGGCATACGCAACACATTACGTAAACAAAACAGCTTCTGTTGCTAGACACATTCTTCAATGGACCTACCCGTTGCACGACCGAAGACTCGCTTTCTATTTGCTTAGTTCCGGACTCACCGACACCAACTCACACGAGCTATAGTTCTTAGACAACAGTTGTTGGACACTTGAAGACGTCTCAGTTCCAACGCTCGACCACTCCAAGCCTCACAACCACAAAACAAAACAGCCCCATTGTAGCCTGATGCACACGTCCCTTGAGATCCATGGATATACCGCTTCGACGCCATAGGTATCTCAAATTAGCCCACGTGACCCGGGACTTGCAGATCCATGCATTGACCTCGTCTGTCATACTACAGTCAAGACTAATACAACTTCCAAAATACGTAGAACACTCCACAACTTCCAGTACCTCTCCCTCGACCGTAATAGGCGTTTTCAGTGACTGCATGTCCACGAGCATGACCTTACACTTTGTGGGTGAAAAGTGCATACCAAAGGACGTGGTGACTTTGGTCAGTTCATCCAAAAACACCTGTGCCTTTTTCTCCTCTTCGAAGGCAAGAACTATATCGTCTGCATAATACAGATCGACAAGGTTTTCGTCACAGGCTATGTGAACACCAGGATTCTGAAGACCTTTCAGCGGTTGTATCACTATCTCATCGATCTCGAAATTGAATAGGAGAGGAAAGTCTGGGCACTCCTGACGGACATCGCTTTATGTACGGAGGCTTTTGGAGAGCTCGTCCTAAACTCTCACACATCCGGAAGTCACAGAATACAAAGAACGTATTATGTTGACAAATTTCCAGGACATTCCTTGATAGGTGAGCGTGCCAAGGAGAACAGACCGGTCAACCGAGTTAAATGCGTGTTGGAAATCCAGGAATTCTGAAATTGTGGATCCCTTGGACGCATGATATTGTTCTATCACCTGATGGAGTGTGAATATTTGGTCAACGCAACCCTTACCAGGCCGGGACTTCACTTGTTATTCTCGGGTTAGTGTTTCACAAGCCACCATAAAACGACGAAACACGAGTGACGCCAACAGTCTCGTTGCGACTGGGGTCAGGCTGATCCCCATATGTTTGACACACTCATTATGATCCTCTTTTTCGCAAGTGGGCACTGTCACCGACTTACTGCAGTTGTCTGAAACAGTATCCTTTTCCCAAATGCACGCAAACAGATGTGACAAGGGCTGACTGAGACTTTCAGCGCCGTGTTTGAACAATGCGAGTGGTAGGTCATCCGGACCGGGAACTCGGTGGCGCTTGAGAGATTATATACAGTCATAAACCTTCGTGGCCGTAGGGGGTTCCGGAGTTCTACGTCAGTTGTAGACTCCAGATGAGTGGCAGCTGGTGGCCACGGTCTCTCACCGTTCGAGGCGTTCATACTTATAAAAGATGGTAAATCCCTTCTGATCCTCGGTGTTCCCGCTCACAGGTGGTTTCCGGGGCCCGGTCGCGTGGATCAACTGAAATAATCCTCGGACATTACCGGCTTTCTGAGCGTCTTCCATTTCCTTGGCTTTCGGTGTCCGCCGGACTTCATGGTCGGTTCGCATGCTCACTTTCACTTGACGTCTGATAATTCGTTACGTCGGGTTATGTTCGGAACCGGCTGGAATATTTCTCCGAGAGTTAAGCAATACCGCTGTTCAGTCTGATACCTACTGTGTGAGTGAACCTGGTGGCGCCCTGCCACAAGTACTGTGCAGAGGGTTGGAGATCTCATTCCAGTATGAGTTCACATCTGATGGTGGGACATTTGGAAGAGACTCCAGAAGACGATCCTGGTACATTCGTCTGCCACGCGATCGCCAAGCGGCTTGTCCGCACATTGCGCGGCCCAGGAAAACGTAGGGAGAAGCGTTTTCGGACGAATGCATAGTCAGAATCCACAAATATGTCCCAAAACGAGCGACATTCACTTATTGATCTTCACCGTCGGTAACTTATGGAAATGTGGTAGATTTGAGTTCGTAGCCGACATGCCGTTGAGTGACACCATGTGGCCAGACGAATTCGGCTATTCTGGAAGGTATTACTGCATAGTAACAGCCTGAGGTCAGCGCGCAGCTAAGGCAGTCGTTCACCATTTTCCGTACGTACTGAGTCTAGTCCATGTCGAACACCTAATTGAGTCTCAGATGCGCCAGGCCTGCCAACGTGTGCATTCAAATCTCCGACAACCGTCGCGAGCTCTGAGCTTTTAGCTGTCCGTAACAGGGGATTCAGGATGTCGTGAAACTTGTCCTCGATGATTCAGAGCTACAGTCGGTTGGGGCGTAAGCAGACGCGACAGACGTTGCCAGACGAACTGCACAGAGGCAACTACCAATGAGTATCCAGTCAAGTAAGGATCCTTCGGCCCGGGGGTTGGGACGATAACAACCCTTGCACATCCTGCCGCAGCAGGCTCTGGATCGCCAGAAATGTGCAGTCGGAAGCACATTGAGAGTGGCGGAGCGGCAAGCTCAACAACTGTGCTATCACCTTAAATTCTTGTTTCTGATACACAGCATACATCAATGCCAAGCAATTCCAGCGTGAGAGCAGGAGCAGCTTGTTGACCTGCTTGCTTCAGAGTTGGCACATTGAAGGCGACCAGACAAACTGGATGTCAAAATTTGAAGATTGATTTCGAGTTGCCAGAGGATTGAAGGCGACCAGACAAACTGGGTGTCAAGATTGATTTTGAGCTGTCAGAGGGTGTCAGCACTGGATGACGCGCAGATGTTGCTTACAAAAGCGTTGCAGAACGAACGGGGTAATCAATCCTAATTGTCGGGCCTACAGGGAGAAATTTTATTTATTGGGTTGGGAAGAGGGGGGATGGAAATTATGTGCAAGAGAAAGAAGAGAGGCGTCAGCAGTAGCATGTTTTCGCTTACGCGCCCTACGAGTAAGGCGAACAGGCTCATGGCACCACGCGAAGGTCGATATGACATGAGTTCATTTGTGTGTGTAAAATTCACGACTTTACTTGGGCTGGCATACTGCCAGGACGCCCACACCGATTAGGGTCGTGAACCAAAGCCTTTGATTCGAAAGCCTGAACTCAAGGCTGTGGTGTTTGACAGGAAATACAAATATATTAGCATTTTTACGGAACACGTCGCCACACATGTTCCAACCCCCAACCTGGAGGACCAGGAGACTGTGTTGATCAAACCTCTAACCATTGACACCCTCCAGTATAGCTCAATGGGTCGCCGAGGTACCCAGACCGTCAAACAGCAGTAGGATCCAGTCTCTTCGTGACGGAGCTAGGCACCGAAAGAGTGTTACAGCTGAACGATTGTCTCCTTTGTCTTTTTTTATCGATTACGAACAACTAACCAAGAACTCTTGCTGGATACTCCTTACACTGATATTTCTTGAGGCTACACCACATGAGATTACTGCTCTTTACCTATGTGCTCTACATATAACCTTTCCAACACACTTCTTCGTGCGACTGTTTTCCAGAGCAACACAGTGTTCGTTCATAAATTTATGCGATTTCCGTTCTCTCAGTTCACTGTCTCCAATTGCGAGCCGAATCGTTTGAAACGTGACTACTAGATTTTTCCCAAATTCTGTATTTGATTTTCTTGGCTTTGAGCAATAAGGGAGAGTAATACTGATTACCAGATTGTAAGGAGTATCCAGCTGTTCAAGTGTGTTCAAATGTGTACTAAATTCCCAAACAGTGGGTTCAATTCCGATGAATTAAAAAAGCTTGGGCGGCCTTACGGTGGGTGAGTAGCCCGTTTGTGAATCTTGTTTTCCAGTGGAACGTTTCATCATCATCATCATCACCATCATCATCGACAGCATGACATCAGTGTTCAACACCGATGCTTCACTGCCGTACAACCATGA
>NW_008751691.1:1443582-1489271 GCF_000715545.1 Opisthorchis viverrini | reverse complement strand
ACACATTCTTCAATGGAAGTACCCGTTGCACAACCGAAAACACGCTTTCTAACTGTTACGGTACGGATTCGCCGACACCAACCCACAGGAGCTATGGTTCTGAGACAACGATTGTCGAGCATCTGAAGACGTCTCAGTTCCTCGAATAGGCATCTCAAATTAGCAAACGTTTGATCACCCGTCCGAAACTCTGATTGTCTTGTTCATTTTATTTATTTGCGGTTTTGTGGAAAATGCCAAATCATAGCTGTATACTCACTGAAAGGTCTACATCGATTTCGTCGAATCACAGTTCTTTGACGATGGCATCTCTTCAGAAAAGAGTGATAGTCCTAGTTACGCTACATTTCACTGCAAACTTTGAAGCGTTCGAAACTAGATAACAAATCAGATGGATGGATGATAACCCGTGGTTCCAAACACACTTACCACTGACCTTCACAGCCTAATCTCGTGCTTTGGCGAACAGTTACATGTAAAAGGACCATCTTCGATTAGGTTCTCATTCATGAACTCTATGTCTACTTGTTTCGAATTCCCGACGTTTCATTGGCAGACGGTAACGCACGCTCGCTAAACCAACCCTCCACGTGATGTTTAACATCACGCACGTGTTGAATTTGTTTTCAGTTTGTGTGCGTTCTAAGCTCGTTTGTCAGGCTGAACTTCTTGGCACGCTAACTGTCGTCGGGTGTTTCCATTATTCAAATACTCGACTTGTAAGGCTTGTGTTAAGAATACAGTACACGTGTGCACATAAGTTTCTCGCCCGTTAGTCGAATGTTTTCTGAAGTACACGATGTGAATAGGATGATTCACCTACCAAAGTTGTGTTCTTTTTTTAGTATGCATAAATACATCGAAAGACATCGTTATCCTTGAATCGTCAACCCCGAGCAGTAGTCAAATGTTCCTCTCTGTTTTGATCAACACTTTATGACTCACGACGGATTAGCAAGAGTGCTTTTCGTATCCAGCTCATTGTTAAGCGCGTTCCCCACGTGAATTCGGTTATTTCGTGAATCGCTTGTTCCTAAATCCCATTTCTCGAGGACACCGTCTGGTGGATAAAAAACTCAGTGGATGTGCACAGACCCATCATTTCTGCGCATTGTGGAATGTCACAGGTTTTGGAAGGTAGAAATTGACCGAGAAAATTGAGAACAAACAGGGCTAAAACACGGGTTTTGAATTCGTCAGAGAGAATCTTTGGAAATTCCACATTCGAATTTAGTTTTATAGATAAACACCGGCTACCTGACATTCCTTTATTCAAGTAAATCAAAACCTTTCGGTTTACTCATCTGCCTGAGTCATCCCTGCATCCTGTGGCTGCACACGGATGATAGCTTGTTCGTCCCTCCTCAATACAACCAACTCTGGAAAACAATAGAACGTGTATATTTCTTCGAAGTCATCTCACAGAAAAATTACTACCCCGAATCTCGCGAGCTTAACGCTGATGGAATGTGAAGGGACGCACACACGCAAGCACAGAGTGAATTCAGTGATTTGGGAACTAGGGATTAATTAGCTTGTAGCTATAAAATACTGGGTGCGGATGGACTCGAAATTCCACTACAAACTACTAGTGTTTGCGGGGCGTAGTTTTTACCCGTCATCACGTCTGTGTGACTTCAAGGTTGTCTTCTGGATACACAACACTTGTGAATCACCTGAAGTTTGCCTTCAAGCCCCTGGGTCTCATTCACCCTTCCCTAACACGCTTTATCGACAAATCATAACCTTGTCAAACTGATACGAAAAAGGTTTTTTTATAATCTCAGAGAAACTCGGGTTCTTCTAGCCAAGGAAAGAGATTTTTCGTTTCGTCAGCTTTGCACTGTCCCAATAACTATTCGACTAACTTCCTTCTGTTTGCCACTTTCACCTCTATCCATCCCCAACCCTTAGCGAATAGGCTGTTCGGTTTTTCCACAAGCGATGTGGATTTCTATCTACTTCAACTCGTCTCACTCTATCAGAAGTCTCCGGAGTTGGCGAAACACTTACATCGCTACTTCATTCACCGGTAAGTTCACAGTTCTCCGATCGTAGTTCCCCACAAGCAAGCTTTGGTCCCCCAATACCTGGGGACAAAGCACCGATCAGTTTGTCAATCTGCGTTCCTGCAAAGATTTTGGGTGGCCCGGTCAAGTGCAGGGTTCGCAGATTGATTGAATAGGTAGCAATGAGCTCACTCCTGTTTTTTTCTGCGGGATGAACCTTGGTGATTTTATCTGTTGATGGCAAAGTTCACAATGATGAAACACAAACGATAGTTATGTACGGGAAAAGGTGCAGACAAGGGGCGAGGACGTGCGTGAAAAGCTTCGTTGCTTGACGACTTGCTTGCGGGGAAGCCTAGCAAGAACAGGTCACCTAGGATAGACGAGCTAATTGTCGGCCGCGCACCTCTCACGGCCATTTCTCGCGTGGTTATCCGGAACGTGTGACTAACGCAACGAGACTACGATCATGACTCGTTAGCGATCTCTGGATGCCTTAGCAATCGCGTTTACAGCCCCAGTGCATCTCTTGTCAAAACCCCGGTTGTTAGGAACGTTGGCCCAATGACCAACCAATCACAACCAGAGAAATTCTTACATCGACTGTACATACATATTCCAATTTTGGGCCATTTACTACCAACACTGGGCAAGAAGTTGCCAGCATTGGATGCCTCTCCCTCCCCTCCGTCTTTGGCAGAAAAAGCATAAGTTGAAAGCGCTGAACACGGCTTCTACATTATAGAGTATAGCATGGAGCAGCGGATTGTAGGTTGTACGTATACTCTCCCCGTATCCTGTTTCTCACTGTTGTTTTCTATCGATCGGTACTTAGTCTGAGTAATTTAGTCTTAGTAATTTAGTCTTAGTAATTTCCATCCAGAATCCACATTCGTTACTTGTTGTGTGTGTGTGTATACCGTTCGTGTACCGCCCTACATTGAATCACGCGGTTTTTTGGTGAACAACTGTGCGCTCGTATCCACGAGAACGTGTGTGTATTCTCTTTCTCGTTGTAATTGCCTAAGCGGTGTCTATTCAGCTTGGCTTCGATCGTCATATAGTTCTCACGATTTTGACGGGATGCATATGCCAGGGTGTGTACGGGGGTTCGTACGGCGGGTTCATTTTACAGTAACATCTTGGTTAAATTTCTTCGATGACCCTTTTAACCGTTAGTTTCAGGGATTAATCAAGATTCGTTGGAACGTTTGGGTTTACACTCTTGTCCACTTCTTCCACTTTTCAAGCTGTATGCAGTCGACTGAATTCGCCATCCATCTGGTATGGCTATTGGACACATTTGCTCCTCCACAACAGCGAGATGCTCTTCGTTCTGCATCAGGTGCCTTGTGCCGCCCATCTTCAGTGCCAACGTTCTCTCAAGTAACTAGCACAATGACGTCTGCTGGAACACTCCTCGACCACTCTACCGGGGGCTCTACACCGCGCCAACTTCCTCCCCACACTCAGTCGAACCAGAGTCAGTCTACCGAGTCAGATGAGACGAGAACCGTGACAGCCATCGTGGAACCGCAAGAATACACGGCCCAAAATCTTCGTAGCATAATTTTCCCAACTCAAGAGCTTTCACTCCTGCTTTTAAACCGGATCGTCAGTGTTTCGAATGAGACGTAAGTTCACTTTCATCCGCTTTCCCATTTCAACATCGCTGGGCATCCTGTTCATTGCTCACAGGAATGTATCTTGATAGATGATCCCGGAGAAGCAATTTGTTTTCTTCAAAAAGTTTCATCGTTAGGAGCTCATCTCTCCTTTTTCACAAATTCCCTGTCTTATTACCACTTCGTTTGTGTTGTAACCATAGCGTTTGCTAGACTTGGCTAGCAACTGGACGTGACACACGTCAAAAGCGATATTCCGTTCTGGACGCCCGCCGTTGGTAATCGCCCTCTGAGGTTGTCGGTTGAATAGGACGTTCTGGCCCGGTGACTGCGCATGCTTGACCCTGTTGTATATGGCCCAGCGGAAGTGGTTGAGATATCAGCCCTCACACATATCTGGTCTATGATCCCATAAGTTTGTACTGCAATTGTAATAACGATATTTTCCTCAGCTTAGTTCTCGGTCTGAACCTCCCAAGCTAGCGTTCCCGTCAAAACAACCAACAAAGGCGCACGGGGTATAGTAACGCCAAGAACGAGTCAAGAACACTTTACAGCGCGTCATATATATGGTGTAAGCGGCGGCAACCTTCTGGAAATTCTGACGCCTTTTGGATGGGACATTGACAACCGGCATTCGGCCAATACTGAGTCATGATCGGCTGTTGGGTCCAGACTTTCGACCAATCGGATCTCGGCTTGATGCCGAACCGGTAAGCAAGCCGAACTTTTGGCCAATCTTGTGCGGGATAGGCTCGTCGGCCGCAGCAGCACCTAACTGCGAGCGGTAAAGCAGAATCCGTGTGGAATTCCGCCTAACACTACTTCATCCGGATGGTGACGTAAATATTCCCGAATGTTCTTCACAAGCCAGAGCCTGTGTTCTCTTGTTAAACTACATCTCGATTTTCATCTGATTCATTCTGCTTTTTCACTGAACCTTCTGAGATGTCAGGCGGTAGTTTTCCACCTTCCAACTTTTCTTTTATGGCGATCAATATTATCAGGGTGGTAGGCGGAAAAGGTGCCCACTTTCACTGATATTCGTCCTGCTAGTGCTGACTCAGCTTATCCGAGCAACGGTTCCGAATTTGGGCAATTAACACATTGTGTCTTCCTACATAGACCTCTATAATGCACGATTTCTACCCATATGGCAATAAATGGATTAGTCCTTCCGCCACCCAAAAGAAGCATGAAGGCTGAGATACCGTCAGGTTGCCATGAGTAGACAGTAGCAGCTGAGATGCAGAGGTCGGGTTTGAACCACGGCCTACCGGTCAGTAAGTTCGGGCCTTAACCACTGAGCTATCACAAGCTTGGTCCACTTCACTACCATTCAGCAATGGTTGTGAGTTGCCTCCTACCAACCACTATCTTGTTACCATCGATCGCCCAACATTCGGACCTATTTGTTGTTATCACGTGACTGTTTACCCGTCAGCTGGACAAATCAAATTCGGATTAAACATGAAAAGAAAACTTAATTCGTCGTGGATGACATGTGTATTGGATCAAAAGTACGGAAGCAGAAGGCTATATAATCCCACCGTGCGTTACGAAGCCTACATCGCTTCCTGACAGCTCCGCATAATCACTAAAGCAACCACAAACTAGCCATCACTACGACGCACATTGAGTCATGTAGTCCGCGTCCAATGGGCCAAACTCGATGGCAAATAGTGAGTGTCGAGGGAGTGACTTTATGGCGCGGGTTTTAACAAGAAAACTGTGTGCCCAAATCCAAGGCGACGGTGTTTTTTTTAAATAAAGTTCAACGTAATAACAAGGGAGTTGTCTGCCCTCTGCTACTTTACCGCAAAGGTAGCACGGCATTTGATTCAGGTGACCATTCGATAAAATGTAGCTACCTTCCCTCGTTTTGAAGAATACTCTCCAGAACTGCGCACTCTTACCCTGGTGTTTTATGCCCTATGTCTGAAATACTGCGAAAGCTTTGATGCCCGAAACGTATCTACTACATGTGACCTCTTTCTCCTCGATAGGCGTCAAACAGAAGGTTGTGTGGAATCATTAAATTCTCCTACCACCTTAGGTTGTGCAGTTTATTCAAAAGCTTGTGATGTAAGCGGTCAGAAGGTGAAGAAAACTGCACAGCAGCCATGCATTCTGTGAAACTTTTTTCGTAACCTTGCATTACTACTCATAATGGTAAAATAAAAGATAATCATTCAGCTGTAACACCCTTTCAGTGCCTAGCTGCCATACTACCCAAAGGGACCACGAGGGGTGGGATACTGTCAGGATGCCTAAGTGTAGACAGGTGAATTCGAGAGGCAGAAGTCGGGTTCGAACCACGGACCTTCCGGTCAGTAAATTCGCGCTCTAACCACTTGAGCCATCTCGCCCCCACTCAGAACAGTACTTTCTCGACTGATCTACTTCTAACTTGAGGCTTTCAGTATCCCTTACTCTCAGTCAACTATTCTTACAGGTGTTTCATCTTGCTTGGAGATAAATACAGCTTGCGCAACTCCAGCCTGAAAATGCTGACACTTTCCAATTAAGGAAGCCGAAAGTGGGAAGAAGTCTACCTACCAGATTTCAGCTTCCGACGGTTTTCAGGAGCACATTCAATGAAAGACGAAAGATGATTACGCCCAACTTATAGGGTCATTGTTTTTTGTTATCAGCTGAGAGGTTAGAGGGCGAACTTACTGACTGGAAGGTCCTTGGTTCGTACCCGACCTCTGCATCTCAATTTCCCCTGTCCAGGCTTGAGCAGCCTGGCAGTATCCCAGCTCTCGCACTTCCTTCGAGTGGCGTAGCAGCTAAGCACCCGAAGAGTGTTACAGATGAACGATTCATTTATTTTTCCTATCAGTTATTGCTTTTTCCTCTCGTATAGTTGGCTTCAGAGTTTTCACTCGGTAGAATTGTCGAATTTTGGCGTGAAATATGCCTCATTGTTCACCTTTCACGTCTTTTGGCGTGAAATATGCCTCATTGTTCACTCTTTCGCGTCACTCTTAATTTCTGTCTCATTCAACTTTCATAATGACCACTCGACAGAAGATTTCTCGGTTCCGTGGCTCTCCATCCGCAGACCCGCTTGCCTGATGATTGTGGACCAAAGCTGTCTCTACACTTCGTAGTCCTTTGCACACGCACATCGAAACTCGCACACAACAAAGTATCACAAACATTGGAAACTGTCTATGTAGATATGCAGAACAGACCAAGGAGTCTCACAAGTTTCTAGAACGACTAAGTACCACCACAAACATACGCTGTCCTGTGTGTGCTCAGTCATATTTCCCTGACTTGCTTCGACGACTTTTTGCCGGTTAATCTAAACGACATCTCGGAATTCCCATATTTTTTCGTTTGTTTGCAGATCATTGCGCGGTTCAAGTCACTCCTCACGTGTCCTGCGAACGAATTCTGAGCTCAGGCCGGACAAAACAGATGCTGGGCCATCAAACACGCAGCACAGTGCGACGCTTCCTCTTACTGGGCAATCTGTGCCATCCGACAACGGTAGCAGAACACCTCTGTGTAGTTCTTTGGGACACAAACGAGCGGTTTCCGACATCTCTTGTAAGTTTTCGCAGGTTGTAATTAACACAATGAGGTTTGTCGAGAATTGAAAACTGAGTACGCGTAGTGTACTACTCACAAGGTTGATGAAAGTTCTTCAACACCCGGTGCCTGGTTTCGCCCTTCTTGGAGCTCCTCAGGTAGACGCAATTCCCGGGGTTTCCGTCAATCTTTTGTTCTACTTGAACTCGAATTTCACGGAATTAGCGAAATACACGCATTTGCAAACAAGTTTGGTTTTGCGAGGAACTTGCCCATCTGAATCTCTAGTTTATGATGGTTCTAAGCAGTTGAATGTGCTGCACCAGGTCGCCTCATGTTCTAGTTGGAAATATCCTTTTTTAAAAAGCGTTCAGCTGTAGCACCTTTTCGGTGCCTAGCTGCCATGCCACAGGAAGGAGGCATAAGGGCTGGGGTACTGTCAGGTCGCCCAAACCTAGACAGAGGAAGTCGAGAGGCAGAGGTCGGACCTTCCGGTCAGCAAATTCGCGCTCTAACTACTTGGGCCATCTCGCCCCGGGAACACCATCAACGAGAGATTCAGTTGGGTTCCAGGTGAGTCTCTCGCAAAACCAAATTTGAAAGCTGAGTACATTTTTAGGGCGCTGGTATCCTCAAGGTAATCTCGTGAATAAATGCTGAAAAACTGAGCCACATGAAGGCTTTTGTCTTCATTGAGGCTCACCCGGTGATCATAGGTGGATCAACTTGTGACCCTTTGATTAGCGGCTTCATGTTGTTCCCACTGGACCAAGCGTACGTACAGCGATTTTGTAGCCGGTAAAATTGATTGTAGATGTGATTACTGCTCTAGCCGTTTGCTGACTAACTCAGACAATTGTCCGGCTACTGCTGAATAGACAGGCCAACCCAGGCCCACAGTTTTTGTAAGTTTTGTGCAAGAATGAATGACTAATCAGGCGTAACTTCCTGATTTTTCACCAGGCGTCGGTTGATTGTCTGCATTCTTCAACGGCTGGTTAAATCAATAAGCACACCTGGTAACGGATATATACGTGCTGAATGACAACGTCTGACATCTGTGTCGAATGGCCAAGTCTCCCGGAGAATGTTTCAATTCAACTTTGTATGATGGAATAGACTTGAAATTTGGAATAAACAGCATTTGTCCCGAACATTACTGGTGTCTTATTCGCTGTTTATCACCGCTGTTCCGTGGAATGTATTCAATTCTCATTCATTTCTCATAAGTGAAAGGCTGAGCAGCAGCTGCCCCAAACATATGTACCGTGCTTCTCGGCCAATCAGCATACAGTGTCTTCACTTAAATGACGTAATCTCAGTTCGAAAATTACCAAATTTCAGGCTACTACTGATGTATTCAGTTCGTTTATGCGTAAACATGATGTGCTCCACGGGTCTGTAGCCTGACTGATGTGTTGCTTAGAATTCACTCCGGCTTTGCCGGACCTGAACTTATCTGCCCTCCTTTTCCGCTTCCCATCTTTTGGAAGAAGAAACTCGAAGTCAATTAATGAGACAAGTTACGATTTCTTACTCCCATCTTCTTACGGAGCGTGTGTGGGTACGAAGCGCCCCCCACTCCATCACCGTTATCACAATAAATGACAACCAGGTAGCTCTGTGTAAACCTCTAGCCCATTCGACGTTCAATCCACAGACAATGCACACATCACAGGCGTCTGTGGCGTATCCCTCTATAGAGGGACACCTACACCGCTCAGTGTCGATCATTTTTCACCGGTCCAATGAAATCCTTCCTCTAAGATCTTCCCAGTTTCGGTCCCTAAATGTGAAGTTTGCCCCTTGTCTATTCTTTCTCCGCCAAAATAGAAGCTAACCTTAGATATTACATCGTAACACGGCTGAAATCACCTATGCATCCCAACTCTGAACAGCGATTGTTTCCGGCCCCGGTGGTCACTACAGTGGGTTTTTCTGTTCGTTTTTATCTCTTCGGAAGATTGCAAAATATCTGATAATTTCGTATGCAATCAATCAATTGACCATCTATAAACCGTGTACCCTAGGCACACTGGTTCCAGCTGCTTCCGGAAAACGGGAGACTGTGGCAAATACATTCAAGCTTCGGAGGGAATGGCACATCCGGTTGGTTCGGAAACAGGGACGCTTTGGTGCACGAGCGCCATTGACTGCGCGATTGCGTCATTTCTGCCAATGTCACTAGCCAAACCTTACCTTGCTAAGATCCCTGAGAAATTCAATAACAACGATATAAAAGGTGTTTCATAATTTCAAGGAGCTTAATATGGTGAATACGATAACTGTTCTTAATGGAGAGCATCCGTTAGGTCCTCCGGATGATTTCCGAGTAAGGACCGACCCTTCTGACTAGAAGTAAGTCGGTAGGATTTTATCCAACTTATATTTACTCTGTCCGCTGGTCAAGCGGAATACTGGTGGACTTACTAGTTGTTGGCGTTCTCCTTGGGGGTACTTCCCTGGAAAGGCTTGGATATGATGCAGTTGAATGGGTCAGTTAAACTCTGACACCTTTCATGTGCAGAACTGTCATTCAACATGGAAAAAACTAGAGCGCTTAGAAACTGTCAGGTTGCCTAAGTAGGCTGATCTAAAAGTCAAACAGCGGGAGCAAACGACGAACTCTTCTGTCTTCAGTTCATAGGTCATTCCTGAATAATTGTATAAATGACACCGTTCATGATAATAAGGGTCCCTGTAGAACGTAGCTTCTCCAAAGTAACGCCTCATAAAATTCATGCCCATACCCACTTACTTTAGTCTTGAGGTCATTGCGGTTTCAGCCAAAGCTGAAGGGGCACTACTCCGCTCTCGAGCAAACCTCCAAGACTAGACACCTTCGTAAAGGAGACACAAAGCGTTTTTCGTCGCAACCCCCCCAGCCCATTGAGTTGACAACCCCGCAAACTGTTGATTTAGTCCCCAAAAGATGACAGCACAATGGATATACTTTATGCCATTGGTCAAAGTGTGTGTATCAAAAGCAGGACTGACAGGCTGTTCCGTCAGTGTTGGAGTCGACTCAGCTGATATTTTAGCCTTGGACACGCATGCGGCGTCATTCGCTGGGACGTTTCGTAGTTGGTGCGGCTGCAGTCACACACGATAACTCAATATTTCGTCAACATAGGAAAAGCAGTCCTCGTGCTTGCTTATGCCGTTTAGTCCTCGTCATTCAGGTTTGGTTAGATGAACAATTATGACTTCCCAGTGACCTGAATGATGAAGGCTTACCACATTTCAGTGGCATGCGTGAATAATAATTATTTAATCGGTATTTTTTTATTTGGGCAATGTTTCGCTTTTGACACACAAGCTTCATCAGGCCAAGTGAACAGGTCACCAAATTGACCAGGTTATAAAACAGACGGGGAACCAATCAGTAAGTCAGTCCTCTTCAAATTATCACACTAGATCAGTGTTGAGTGTCAATTAAGGCTCTTGTCGGCTAGTGTGGGTGCCAAAATATTGAATTGATGGGTTAGAGGAGTTTCAAATCCGTTCCGATCGCTTTTTGTTCCTTAATCTTCCACTTCAGGATGCTTCACTTGATGATTCACCTCGGGTGGCACTGGTAGATTTTCCTTGATCTTCGCGGACATGTGAATGTTGCGACAATTTAGTTGGGGGGAGGGGAGGTGTGTAAGGTTAAGTGGAACCCAGATGATGACTACTCTTCCCTCTGGTAATCGCACGCCAACGCATGTTAGCTCGAATGACCCAAGACTCATCGATTCAAGATTTTGGTAGCCACACTAGCCGACAAGAGCCGTTAATTGACACTGATCTAGTGTGATAATCTGAATAGGACTTACTCATTGGTTCCCCGTCTGTTTTATAACCTGGCCAATTTGGTGACCTGTTCACTTGGCCTGATGAAGCTTTTGTGTCAAAAGCGAAACGTTGCCCAAATAAAAACCACCGGTTGTTTATGAAACGGTGACTTCTCAATCGGTTCCCAACCTTTCCCGATAGTTATTTAAGTCTGTCCAACTTTAGTGGCATTCACCCCAGAAAAAAGTGAGGAAAAGTACACTGCATCCTGGGAGCTGTTTAGAAAAACATGGATATGAGTGAGGTGCTACACGGTTCTTATGGATCATTCTAAAAAAACAGCCTCGTCTAAGAAAAGTTGTTCAGCTGTAACACCCTTTTGGTGCCTAGCCACCATGCCAGCCGAAGGAAGCACGAGGGCTGGGATACTGCCAGATCGCCCAAGCCTAGTCAGGGGAAGTCGAGAGGCAGAAGTCCTGTTCGAACCAAGGACCTTCCGGTTAGTAAATTCGCCCTCTAACCAAATTTTAAGCACTTTCAAACCCTCAAAAGTGTTTCCTTTTGGTGCGGGTATCGTATTCAGTAAAGAGGGGGAAGTAAAAACCTGATATTCTCCCGAATCTTGGGTGGTTAAAGAAATAGTGCTGTGCCACTGTAGATGGACAACGTTCTGTATCATCGAAATAACGACTCGGTATTCAAGTATTTTCAATCTGAATCGCTAAACATACGGTCCAACCGGCACTTTATTGCAATGTCTACCTTTTTGATGACCATGGCTTGGGCAACCTGGCCGTATCCCAGCCCTCGTGCTTCCTTCGGGTGGCATGGGAGCTGGGCACCGGAAGAGTGCTACAGCTGAACGGTTTTTTTTCCCGACATTCTCCGGTTTCCTCAAAACATAAATTCAGTGACTCCAAAAATGCCTCGAGAAGTACGGAGTCTACTTTAGCTAATTTATTCTTTGGGATACATCGCCCCCAGACATTAGAGGAGAGGAAAATTTGCGGAGCTGACTTGTGGCACCCAAGACTCCTGTCGGAAGGAGGTAGCACGAGGGCTAGGATACTGCCAGGTTGCCCAAGCCTAGACACGGGAAGTCGAGAGGCAGAGGTTGGGTTCGAACCACGGACCGTCCGGTCAGTAAATTCCCGCTCTAACCACTTGGGCCATCTCGCCCCCCTTTAATGACAATCTAGTAACCGGTCAAGGAAGTGCCATAAGCCATATATTCTAACTTGATGACAATATCTTTTCAGAGCATTTCCCGTATCTGGCAGCTTAAACCTAAGGCTACTCGAACTCAGCAATCAAGAAATGCCTTTATTGACCAAGGAAAATTCGGTTTAGAGGTTCCTGACTGCTGGAGACTTTATTGGTGAGACACGATCGATCAGCTGTAGTACCCTTTTGGTGCCTAGCTGTCTTGCCACACGAAGGAGGCACGAGGGCTGGGATACTGCCAGGTCGCCCAAGCCTAGACAGGGGAAGTCAAGAGGTAGAGGTCGAGTTCGAACTACGGACCTTCCGGTCAGTAGATTTGCGCTCTAACCACTTGATCTATCTCGTCCCCGGTGAGACACGAAGTCCACATTTCCACCTCATTACTCGTATAGGTCTAGCATGAGCTTCAACTGTTTTCTGTATCCGTATATTCAAACCGCAGATAATGTACCTTCTTAGCAGGATGGTCGGTATTTCGCGCATCCTCCCCGTTTGCTTATTTGGATCCCAACAGCGTGGTTTTGAATCACATGTATGAACTATTTTCCGTCGAAATTCACGGGAAGCAGGATGGTCGGTATTTCGCGCATCCTCGCTTGCTTATTTGGATCCCAACACTGTGGTTTTGAATCACATGTATAAACTATTTTCCGTCGAAATTCACAGGTGATTCGCAATTCGGAAGCAGATGTAGCCTGTGTTTCGGTGCATTGTTACTTGTCCATAGGTGCGCATTTACCGCTTTTATGTTCCAACTGTGATTGGCCTTTCACAGAACCTGTATTTCAGTACACAAAATTGTTGCGTGCAAGGAACGATGGACCCTAACTTCGAGAGCCGCTTGTAACAACATTACAGTAGAATGTATTGGTACAGTACTGAAATGTTGGGTTTGGATTAGGCCGTTTTTCATGTTACTAACGCAAGGTTTTGGAACACACATCTCCTAAACAGGAACTTACAGTTCGGTTCCAATCCGAACTACTTCTCGTTTTGTCGACACCACTTAATATTTTTGCGTCCTGATTAAGGGCGACATCAATCGTGGACTGTCGACACATTTCATCGACCTTATGAGTAGTATTGAAGTGTGGACTTTGTTTTTGGCAGTTTATGATAGATTCTTCAAGATCGTAACTCGACTCGGTGAGTAGTTTAACGCGTCAACTTAGTTGCTTCATTTCAAGCCTTCCGGTTTGATGTACCGGCAATTCTTGTCAGAAATGTTCTGTCCCTCACAGCCACGCTAACCCGACCAGCTGACTGTTGCTTGTTGACCGAATTGGGGTGGGATTATACCACTGTCCTGTTGATTTTCCCTGCTCTTTCAGTTCTAGCTTCCCATCCTGATTCCCACGGAGCCCGACTCCACACGGCCAGGACCCAACAATCAAATGTGATTTCCGCCACTGCTGAGGGTGCGATTGCGAACGAACGTGTTCATACATCGGACCGTTGGTCGTCGGAAGACTCTGCGGTCGGTTTATCGCACGACTTGGAGAATGAACAGGATTTGCCCAACTCGATGCCGCATCGTCTGAACGGAGATTGGTCTGTCCATTCTCGGCATGCCTGTACACAAGATCGGACATTTGGCATCACCGGCTCGTGTTTCAGCGTGAACAAGGTTGGTCTGCCAATTTGGTTTGAAGTAGAACATAAGG
Organism: Opisthorchis viverrini; assembly: GCF_000715545.1. NCBI lineage: Eukaryota > Metazoa > Platyhelminthes > Trematoda > Opisthorchiida > Opisthorchiidae > Opisthorchis > Opisthorchis viverrini. The sequence continues at coordinate 1,475,429 of NW_008751691.1, read as the reverse complement.
TTGACGGAAATTCGGGGACTGCGCCGACCTGATGAGCCCCAAGGGGGGCGAAACCGGTCTTGCGCTGTCGAAGAATTTTCAGCAACCTTATGAGTAGTGTATTATGTCCATACGAGGGTGGTTTGTGTTCACTCGGTTCCTAGCCTGCCGATAAGTTTGAATTGCCTAGTGTGGCTTATAGCATATTTACCACAGCTGAACCCCACACGGTAAGGCTTGTTTGCCTCTGATCCGCTGACAATCGAACCGGTGACCAGAAGATAACAAGACTTTCCCTAGAAATCAAGATACGGCAGTGAAGCATCGGTTTTGAACACTGGTGTCATGCTGTCGATGATGATGATGGTGACCAGAAATCAGGACGAGTCATTTGCTAATTCACTAATCCTCTCACGACGTCAACTCGATCTGGTAGTTAATTGGATTCTGCGCTGTGTTTGTGCTGGTGACCTTTACATGTGCGAATACTATCGTTTCGGTCCGTCAAGATAAAAATAGTTATTGTTCCTGGAGTTTTTGCAATCGGTGGGCAAATCTGAAGATGTGTCACAGGAAGAACGAAGCATGATGTCATGCTGTCGATGATGATGATGTTGGGGTAGCGTGTACATGAATCTGTAGGTCATGTCGTTCAAGGGATACGATTGTATGAATTCCACCTAGCGGTGTTTCCACGTGGTCTGTTTAATCTTGGTTTGAGTGAGAATACGGATTCCGTTTCTTGTTTCATCTTCATCATCATCAAAGAAAGCCCCACAATAAAAAAGAAGATAAAAAGAGTGGGTGGGGGAGGGGACCTAGTGCTGGTCTATGCCAAGCATTCTGAGGTGCCCACACCTCCAACCGCTCAATCAGACAATCTGGAAAGAAACTGGCAGCACGAATGCCACTGACATCGATTAGCTGCCATTTCTTACCAGGGCACCCAGACCTGGACGGGAGGACGATTAGGGTCCTCAACCAAAGTGTTTGACTCAAAAGCCTAACCGCAAGTCAGCGGTGTTTGACTGGAAATGCAAGTATATTACCATTTTCTACGGAACACGTCGCCATACATGTTCCAAACCCCAATCTGGAGGGCCAGGAGACTGTGTTCGTCAGACCTCTACACATGGACCAACCTGGTATGAGAGACTCTGTGAGCATCGTGCATACGCTCCCCCGTATAGCTCAATGGATCGCCGAAGTACACAAACCGCCACACCACGGTAAGGTCCACTCTTCACGTAGCAGTTTCATCGTCTCCACAGTGGTAGCTGGACGGATTACCTATAACCAGAGCAATCCGAAGTTTGATGTTCCATTGCACATACTCGATCAAGGCGGGTCTGAATCCTCTCATCTAATCCACTATGTCGTAAGGAGGACGATGTACCGATTTTCGCAGGACATTTGAGCTTCAAGTTTATCTAATAGGGACTTGGGGTCATGTCGGAGGCGAGATGGCTCAAGTGGTTAGAGCGCAAGTTTACTGATGGAGAGGTCTGGTTCGAACCCGACCTCTACCTCTCGACTTCTCCTGTCTAGGCTTGGGTAACCTGGGAGTATCCCAGCCCTCGTGTGACCTTCGGGTAACATGGCAGTTAGGCACCGGAAGGGTGCTACAGCTGAACGACAGTACTACTGATTCATCCTCGTTTGAAACCATCATAGTCATCATACATATTGTGTGCAGAGGTTCGTAACCGTAACCCTCTAAACAGTTGTACTGGTGTATTACAGTCGACTGGTCTGACTTATAAAGTAGTAAATAATAGTTTCAGCTGCAGCACCCTTTTGGTGCCTCACTGTCATGTCACCCGAAGGAAGCACGAGGGCCGGGATACTGTCAGGTTGCCCAAGCCTACAGCGGGGAAGTCGAGAGGCCGAGGTCGGGTTCGAATCACGGATCTTCTGGTCCGAAAGCCGGCGCCCTAACCACTGAGCTGATGGTACTACGCGACGGCTGATGTGGAGCGAGATTATTTGTGTGTGTGCAATTCATGGATATACGTGGGCTGAGATACTGCCAAGACAGGACGGCACTTAGGGCTCCCATCCAAAGCCTCTCGCACAAAAACCTGACCGCAGTGCATCTGTGTTTGGCAGGAACAAAACAAAAGTAGATCGTTCAGCCTAGCTACCATCACACCAGAAGGAAGCACGGTGGGGCAGGGATACTGACAGGTTGCCCAATCCTGGACAGGAGCAGTCGAGATGCTGAGGTTGGGTTCGAACCACGGATCTTCCGGTCTGTAAGCTGGCGCCCTAACCACTGAACCACCTCGCCCAGTGTGACTTGTAAAGAGAGTGGATTCACAACTACTTGTTCACTTTCTCACAACTCTCAATCTTGTCTGTGCCGAAACCCCACTCATCTCAATTTCAATCCTTGTGAATAAATAAGTAGTTCGTTACGGTACAAAGTTCATCAGAAACGTGTAGAGAAAACAAGTTTTAAAATCATTTTGTTGTATTCAGCTGGTATCCGCAAACAAGACATCGGTTTTTGTTCAGACAAACATACTCATTCCTATATCTTTCGAAACTTTATTTGATCATCACTCCCACGTGTCTGTCTAACTTGGTTTACTTACCTACATACCGGACATTCTCCTGAGCACCGGTACGCGACACATTACAGGTAACAGGATAGGACACCAGTCTGAAGTGAAATACTAGAGAGGACGTAGCAAGCACCAGTCGACGCAGTCTGCATCTTCTAAATGGATCAGGTACAACGGATAACGACCAAACAGTTAGCAATTGACGTTGGTCCGATTCCACTGATGTCAACGTGAGCTACGTATGACGTCGACATTAGGGAAATGTCTAATACAAAGGACTTCCTTCTCAGTTAAACCGGTTGCAAATAACAAGTAAGCTGAAAAAAACATCACAACGGGCACCACTGCATGGGCTGTTGTCCAAGAAGTCAGCTGTTCTAGAGCGCTCAGCTTGTAGTAGCTACCACCAATCAGCTTTTCAATTTATACGAGCATTCTGATGCACCGAATGAGCTTTCGTCACAACATAACTTGTAGAAACTAAACGGAGCTGAGCCGTAACCCTCTCATCAACGTCCTTACAGATAATCTACAGACGGAACACACTGCTCTGTCGGCAGCCCACGTCCGATTCGCACCCTTCTTTGGGCTCATCAGGTAGACACAATCCCGGAGTTTCCACCACGCACTTCTATCTGATCACTGTCAAATTTATTCCCGCGTTTATTAGGCTTTCCTTTTATTTTGTGACATCTTTCAGATAATCACCAAGGAACCGTCTGGTTTTGAACTACGCGCTGTCCACAGTTTGCAACGATTGAGCTTGGCAGACGTACCTACCGCATCAGACGATACAAACTTACGTGGCCTAAAACGGTCGGCTCCCTCCCGTAACCACATCCCCAGTAATCATCCAGTTAGTGACCCTTCGGCTTCTCACGATGTCGGTATGAATACGTCATCCTCAATGAGTCCTCCTGACAGTGGGTTGCAGTTGGTTATTACGGATTCGTCGCGCCCTCTTTCCGATGACAAACTGACTGTCGAGCCCCAAGCAGCTGGTCAACAAGCATATCTTGACACAGGTTGTCCACTGGACCCGACGATCAGCCTACAACTCCAGCTAGTCCCTCGGTTAGTTCCAGAGTGGGACTTCATGGACGGACTACTCAGACTTGCCAGGCGTTTGATTCCAATCAGCTCGAAAGAGCAACGCAGTAAGTTTTGTCGTTCCGAGGCCCCGGTGTTTTTTATGGCTCATTCTCTGTTGCTGCGCTCATTGGGGGCGAGATGGCCCAAGTGGTTAGAGCGCGAATTTACTGACCAGAAGGTTCGTGGTTCGAATCCGACCCCCGCCACTCGACTTCCCCTGTCTAGGTTTGGGCAACCTGGCAGTATCCCAGCCCTCGTGCTTCCTTCAGGTGGCATGGCAGCTAGGCACCGGAAGGGTGCTACAGCTGAACGCTTTGGTTCTTCTTCAGAATAGCAAGTAGGGTTCCAGCCCGGGAAAGGGACTGTATGAACCATATCTTCACACTCTGTTAAGTGTTTGAGTAACGGCCTGCGTGTAGGTCCCCTACAATCTCGGTGTTCCTTTACTTTGAGATTGCTTTCGATTCAGTCCTCAACACACTTGCGCAACAGGGTGTGCCCCGTGGGCGCGAGGATTGGTGCCCGACAAGGATGCCTACTCTCTTCGTTTAAAAAAAAAACTTTCATTAATGATGAAGTAATGAAGCGAAAACCGTAATCGCTCCAAGAACCGGATGTTCCGATGTTTCCAAACGTGGAATGTACGGACGACATTTTTGAAAAGAAAGCAAAAAAAACGCGTGAAAAGCTATAAGATCTCCCAGTCCTTCGACATTTTCTTCATACCCACAAAGTTGAAAGTCATACTCAAGGACGTACAGCCTATGAACACTGGAAGTTGTAGTACATCATAGGTACGTCGAAAGTTGCATTGGATATGAGGGTTGTACAAAGCGGTCGTACAAATCTCAAAGGCCATAACTGCGTTTGCCACTTTATACCAATTGTAACTTCAAAAAGACGTCTCACTGGGTCTCAAAGGACGCGTGTTTCAGACTATGATGCTGGCTGTATTGTTGTACGGCACTGACGGTTCGGGTGTAGAATCTGAGACGTCTTCAGAATTTTGACCACCAGTGTCTCAGATCTAAGGCTAGAATCATCTGCGACCGGCGATTGGCAACCAAATGATCGAGAAACGGGTTTTTAGGGAAGTAAATGGTACTCAAAGAATACATCCGGTACTGGAAGCTAAGGTGGCTGGGTCATGTGTTACGTCACGCGTTAACTTGGTCACCTGTCCTTACCCTATTAACTTGGTCACCTGTCCTGACCCTACTTTTACCAACCACGTCTTCTGTCTTCCTGGCGTGTTTATTTTTTGCTCAAATCACTGAGAACGTTCTCTCTGGAACAGCCCATCCAATTTTGCCGAGAGAACCGCAGATACGTTTGTCAATGAGATATAAAAAAACCGTTCAACTGCAACACCCTTTCGGCGCCTAGCTGCCATGCAATCCGAAGGAAGCACGGAGACAGGAGAACTCGAGAGGCAGATGTCGGGTTCGAACCACTGACCTTCTGGTCAGTAAATTCGCGCTTCAACTACTGAGACACACGTGTTCATATCTTATTTTTCTAAGATGCTGAGGTTGGGTTCGAACGGTGGGAGCGGTGGATCAGTAATACTGAAGTACATCGAATGGTTTTCGGAAGAAATAATCCACTAACGGTAGATGAACCTGTCACAATCCATAGGTTGCGCTGGCAATGAACGGAATTCCTCGAAGAGCAAATGCGTGTATTTCGCTGAGTTCGTGCAATTTGGGTACAAGTAGAACATAGGGTTGACAAAAACTCGGGAACCGCGCCTACCTGATGAGACCGGTCGTGAGCTTTCGAAGAATTTTCATCAACTTTATGAGTGATGCATTACGTATATTCTTGAAGAGCTGTTTTCACACAACCACGTGAAAGGTGCAAATAAGTCAGGGGAGGTCAAACAGTGTCTGGGCAGCGAAGTAGGAGGGTCAGTATCGGCAAACTCAACCGTGTTCGTCATTGTCTTCTCCCTGAATGAGGACCCTAAGGAAAGACACATCGATAATTAGAGACATTTTCAAGCATTGAGCATTCGCTCACTCTCGATAGCGTTTGTACATCCAAGTTGTTATCTTCAGTGCATAGCTCTCCTCCCACGCTTCCCAATGAAAAGTGCACTGACACTCCTGTATTTACGCACTAATTACGTCACCTTACACCTCCAATGTGTAGCTATCTACCCCACTTTCTCAAATAACCGGCGAACGAAACTGTGATAGCTATAAACACGGTTTTTACAGCTGTTGATAATGATGAGTCCTGCTTCATCAACACGTTCTGTTTACCCATCCGCATGCAAGTTCTCCACATATATCAAGAATGGAGGGAGGTGTATTCCGACAGTCGTAAGACTGACCAACTAACACGTTTCTACCGGCAGCCGTTACCCTTGAGTTTAACCGTGCTACCCAGTGTGCGCGCGCTCCCTTCTTCACTTGCAATTCCGATACCTATGTGATCCTTCCCAATGCTATTCGCTCGAGGAAGTCGATATTTTTGTTAATCACCTTGCTCACAACCCCAAACGTTCCTCCACCTTCTGTCGTCTCTGTTTTCCGTTTGTCACCAGGCCCCAAAACGTTCCACGCAGTATTTTTGATGCCTCCATATTCCTTTCTGGAAATGGGCACATAACCGGCCTCCAACCTGACTTGCCTTTCTAATCGATCCTTTTTCCCAGAGTATTATCATCTCATTGGAACTACTGACCTCGTTATCCCAATTCTCAAACACTTATGGCCCCATTTTCATCGCTAGTACTTTTTCTAGTCTTAGAATCCTCACTGGCCACAAGGTTTCTGCGTGATCTAGAGAATAATGTTCTACTGAATGATCACCAACGCTCTTTCAGGTTTTCCGGCATACGTCTAACACCTGTGGTATGGGTAAGTTATGCCAGATAGTAGTATCCCTCGAGTTCCCTGAGACTTTTATGATACTACCAAATAATGGCTCAACTGTAATACCCTTTCGGTGCGTAGGTGTCATGCCAACCGAAGGAAGCACTAAGGCTGAGATACTGTCAGGTTACCCAAGCCCAGACAAGAGCAGTTGAGCTGAAGAGGTTGGGTTCGAACCATAGACCTTCCGATGAGTAAGTTCGTGCCGTAACCTCTGAACCATCTTGAGCTTCCCACGGGCCCTTACTCGGTTATGACTTATTGTTCTCTCTAAACCGCGTGCACATGAACTAGATTGGGGATTAGTCATTTGGGTTGTATGCTTCTGATACGCGCGCATCTCTTTGAGGTTATTTCTACTACCCACAGGATCATCACTTCCCCGTTCTTTCTTCTCTCCTGTTTTCGTTTCGTACCAACGGTATTTTTCTATGGTTCCCTACTCATTCGCTTTTGAAACCGGTGTCTGTCACTCCGCTGCCATTCATAGAGCAGAGTATGAGTACTGCGAACACTAATCTCGGTGAAATTCACGTTTGAGGTGTAGCAAACGCTGTGACATCCAACCCTTCCAGGTTTTTTTTTCCTATTTCCCGCGCACTTTGTAACTTTCTTCGAACTATGTCGCCAAGACTGTCCGTATCGTCCTAGTTTGAACTTTTCTGATAGTCTCTCCCCCGAATCCACTCATTGTCCTAAATGCCTCCAAGAATGTGTGTTTTCGGAAATTCCCATTTATAATAAGAACACAGATGGGTTGACGAACATATTTTCGGCGAGGTCTTTTCAATTCATACAATTGCGAAGGTTAAGAGAGCAGTATTTAACATATTTGGATGAGTATGGTGTAAATGGACAGGAAATCGAGTGAGACAACATTGGCTACCTATCAAAGAACAATTAATTCAGGTCACCAATAGGATGACCTGAGCTAGTCAGCGCGGGGGGTGCTGTAGTTGTGTGTTCAGCACAAGGTGCATGTGTGAGGGGAGGGGAGTTGGACCATGGTAAGTACAACACACGAACAAAGCGTTTTTGCCGACAAAGGATCGGGTCGCGATGTCGTATGGCGATAGCTTCAGCCACTGCAATTGTGCGCTGCTGTACTGATCTGGGTTGGTTAGCCGGCGCCTTGTAAACAACGCGGAAACTTTGGCTGGGTATCACGTTGTGTGCAGTGTCGGCTAAATGTTGTACTACGGAACTGGTTATCGTCCTCCTGGTTCCAGAAGCTAGCCAGGGTGGATTGTGTTCCTTCATTCTTTGGCTGAGTTGCCTAGTCGTGCGTCCGATGTATTCTGCTGCACGGCAGCAAGAGAATGAGTAAACCAACATATTTTGGGCGTGGACAGGCACTCTATCCTTGAGATTAAAGGGGCACAAACGATTGCTGGTGAACCAGGTTCGGAGTTTTGCGGCCGGGAAAACTTTGTTCAGACTGGTGGAAAATCTTCTGTTCAGTAGATCGGCCGGTATATCTCCCTTAAACGAGAGGCTAATGTAAACTGGTTTCCTTCTGGCTGTGGCTGTGATGGTGTTTGCTTCCTCCCTGTTCGAATGCTTTGTAATAAACTTGTCGGGGAATCAATTGTGGGTTTTCTTTCCTCGTACCCACAGTTTCTTGTCCTCAGGTGCGCTTTATCCCAGACTACTGTTGTCCACTCGGTTGGTCACTCTTTTCAGCTATCCTTTACCATTTTTCGCCCGAATAACTGCATTCTGGACTGACGCACTGCTCACTATTATCGTTTTATCAATTGAACAGGGAGTTTGTATAGAGAAAGTCCTTGGTAGAAATACTGGTATGCAAAAGTCAGTGTCTGTTACGAAACTGCGTATTCTATTCATTTCCTGATGTAATTATGGATGGATTTTATGTTCGTTTATTTTCCACCTATATGACAGTACTACGCAGGAACTGTTCGGAATACCGTGTCATATGTTCCGTCCGCCCAGCTCTCAACGCCTGAGGCAGTAATCAACTCGTTGCCTCACTGTATGTTAATGCATACAGTTGTTTCCACATTCCATACGGTTAATTTAATTTCCACTTTCACATGTCTTCATTCATCTGCCTTCTGGGCAGCAAATCACCCCGCTCGTCTGTTCACAATTTTACCATGGATTCTCTATCATGAATAATCAAAAAGATCATAATCACTTTTCCCAGTATGTGTGGATCCATTTGTCTCAAGCTGTGACGTCATTTCTCTGTTACTATGGCCTAACGATAGGCTTTGTTTTAGTTAGTGATTTATTAAACTGCATACTCTGTTCCATCTGTTATCACTACACTGAATCGATCATCGGTTGTCTTCGGTTTTTGCCGAGGCTGTTTGTTTACCCATAGTCAGGCGCTCCTGGAGAAAGTTTTCGTCAAAAAGTAATTTTTCAGTACGGTAGTTCTCTGTGGATACGTGCGTGATCGGCGGAATGTGGAATAAGCCAAACAAGCATCACCAAGGTCTGTCCTGAAGTCTCACCACCACTTCTGCTCAGTTTGTAATGTATTCCGAATGGGATTCAAGTGGCACATGAAATTCTAGTATTCGCTAAACAATGATAAACCAATTGCAGACTTGTATTGATCAATCGTTTTGGTATTCATGCTGCCCCCTTTTCTTCCTTCGCCCCCTTCCCAGCGGCATACCTTCAAGCGGAACTTGCTAACCTCAATCTACATTTGCCAGCCCGTGTGTGGCTCCCGGTGAACAAAGCTGATCACATTGTCCTTCGCATTCCACCCACGGCTGCAGTTTGTTTGAATTCCAAGGACAAGGTATGATGAAAGTTGTTGTTCTATCTAATTTCCGGCTTTTTTTAATACTGGCTGCAGTTTTGAGTAGTCCTGTTTGTAGACTACCGTATTCAATGGACAGCTATGGTTGGCGCGTACGACCAAACCCCCTATGATTGTAGAGGGCGCGAGATGGACCAAGTGGTTAGAGCACGAATTTACTGACCGGAAGGTCCGTGGTTCAAACCCGACCTCTGCCACCTGACTTCCCCTGTCTAGGCTTGGGCATCCTGACAGTATCCCAGCCCTCGTGCTCCCTTCGTGTCGCATGGCAGCTAGGCACCGAAAGGTGGTACAGCTGAACGATCTATATGATTGTAGAACCTGTTCCAAAGAATCAATATCCGATTTGCTTTGTTATTAAGTTGCCAGGCCGCCTTTTTTTCCTAAAGCAAGCCACTCACATGGTTGCTGAAATCTTCGACAGAAACCTTGTGAGTAGTTTCCCGTATGAAAATATACTGCGATATCTGGAATATCGCACCAACTGAATCATGAGGCGGCCTTTGTGCAGCACATTCAGTCGGAGAATATCATAAACGAGGAATTCGGTTGAGTCTCCCGTGAAAACTGAATTGATTTGCAAATGCGTGTATTTGTCAGGCCATCCTTAGCACAATAGGTGCTGATAAGCGTGCATGAAGTAACTTATGGAACCATGGAATATGGTATGCGATCGAACCGACCTCATCCTTGTTCGATGTTGTATCGCCTTTTGGACACTGAATGGTCTGTTGTTGGAAGAGGTTTGGAACCGATTCAGAAGTAATTGTTTCAGAACACCTTGGTTAACGATCGGTAGTTTTTAATTGGGCATCGTTTTGCTTTTGACACAAAAGTTTCACGAGGCTAAATGAGCAGGTCACCAAGTTGGCCAGGTTTAGATGCAGGCGGAGAACCAATCAGTAAGGCCTCTCCAGCTTATCACACTAGATCAGTGTCAATTAACGGCGCTTGCCGGTTAGTGTGATTGCCAAAATCTTACACTGATAGGTTGGAGGAGTTTCAAACTAATTCCGATCGGTCTGTTGTTGGATTTCCGCATTTCAACTTGATCAAAATGGGAGTACTGTTGGCGAAATGGGGTCGTGGAATATGAATACGTTACATGATCTTGAACAGTTTGAGTTAGATTCAAGTCGAACATAAGATTCCAGGAAAGGACAGGAAGATTGGGGAGCTGCTCAAGAAGGATGAGCTATCGAAGAGTTTTCATCAACCTTGTGAGTAGTATGTTATGTCTATAGTAAAGTAGGGATCCGTTCTAGTTAAATGTTTTTTAATCCGATCCCTAGTGAACTAAAGACGTTTGATAGAACGTGGAATTGAGTAGAGTTCAGCAATACTGAGTTCCAGTCGAAACACGTTGATTATAGTGGATTAGAAGTCACTAGACAGGTCCCATGGATACGTTGTTGGGGGGCAGAAAATCAATCGTGTTCAGGTTGATTCGGAGAGAGAATTTTGGGGAATATTGACTGGATAGGAGGAGGCTAATTTTCTGAAATTCGTAACCGCGCCAGACTGTAAGTCGTAAGGTTTATCGCCCATGTTAGCTTTGTTGAACAGTTTGCGCCGCCTCAACTTGGAAAAAGTTCCGCACCGATCTTACTCTATATGTGTAGCACCGTTTAGCAGACCTGATGCTTTGCTTTCGCGATCGTCAACATTGATTTTATCGATTCTTCTAATGGTGTCCTGAAACTATCGATTTGCCATCTGACTTTACGTTGATGGCTGCCGGTAACACACTAGCGCGACTCAAGCCAACTTGATTAACCCTGTATCGCCACCTCAAGCAGCAGGTCAAGAGTACACACATGGGGAAGCGCAGCAGAAGAGTTTAGTTTGACACAGATCTAGTTAGCACATCGTGAATGCAGTGTGTTATATCCATAAAGCGTTCTCAGGATACTCTTTTATTCCCCCCTGTTGATGTTTATGTTGTTTATGATGAAGCTTCAGTTCTTGCTGGACCTATGGACCGCTGAATCTTTCGATAAGAACCTACTTTTCCACCCAATGTTCCACCTTACCCACGCTAGTTGCTATGCTACGTTTTGACACGTCCAATGTAACCTGAGCATTTTCCTGTCCAATTATTGTTTTTTTTTCAGGCACCTTACTTGATTTATTTGGAAGTATTGCCATGCAGGGACCCTTGGTCAGACCCTCTTCCGTCAAGACCTTCAAGTTGTCACATGCGCCTATGCGGCCCCTCTTCCTTTCCAACTGGAGCCACCTCTCTCACATCGCTGTCTCAGTTTCCGTGGAATTCCAGCACGGTGAGTTCAGTCTCGATGACGATTTTATATTCCGGAGTGCACCCAAGAATCCCTATAATTGGAAATGGCGTGTACATAGTATCCTCTGGAGAGCTAACCTTTTTTGATATTTACAGGCGGCTAGCTGTACTTGGACGAAACCTCGGATATATGGGGTTCCATGTTTGGTTGGTACTGAAAAAAGACCAGAGGACGCAGTGGATTGGCTAACGAACTACAGTACAAGGTTTTTTTGTCTGGTGTCTTCATTCCACCGATCGGGAGAGTACCTTGAACTCTCTTCCCATATAAACACTTTGGTAGGATGGGATAGTTCCATTGATTGAAAGCTCCTAAAGGCAACAGGAAAGTTCCACCACTCGGACCCTTCTTATTTTATTTAGCTTGTAATTGTCTAAAGTAACTGCTAACTGCCCTGAGAAAGCTCGCTAACACGTTGATTGTTTGCTACTGCCTCCTGCGGATCGTCACATCCAAGGGTGTAGCAATTAGCCGGAAAGAGTTGTCACCTCACGCACTCCAATACCGAAGTCTTAAATAAATGGTCCAGCTGTAACACCAATGCGGTGCCTAGCTGCCATCCCACCCGAAGGAGGCACAAAAGCCGAGATGCTTCCAAGTTGCCTAACCGTAGACAGAAGCAGTCAGACCTTCCGGCCAACAAGTTGGCGACCAAGCACTAGCTTCCATGGTTATTGGAATTTCATTCAAGTTGAAAATGGACGCATCGGATAAAGCCACCTCGAGTGCTGGAACAGTACCATAATGGACAACCCGTGACGATTATACGCGTCCCCAGCTCTAACCGAAATTACGCCACGGAGGCAACTGCAATCGAACAGCGATCGAAAAGATTTCGGACACTAATCGGGAGCAAAGTTCGTGGTTTGACGTGAGTTGGTTTATTGGGGAGAGGATAAGGCGGTCAAATTACTGTCGCTTATATCTATAGACAGGAGCAGTCAAAATGCCGAGGTTGAATTCGAACCACAGATCTTCCTGTCGGTAAGTTAACGCCCCAGCTCCAACCAGGGTTCATCAGTTCTCCGCGTTTCCCAAGAAGTGCTGACAAGTTGACGGTCAACACCAACGCGCTTCCGTTTCACCATACTATGTGCAGTTCTTTGGATTTCGTTCAGAGCTATTGAATATTCATTCTCGGGAATGGAGGCTTTTTGGAACCGCTTGAAAACTGAACTCGAAGTTGGATTGTTCGTCCATCCACAGTTTTCCGGTCTATTCTCTACTGGGCAAGCTGCCTCTGATGGTCAACCTTCTCACGTTGCTCACCTTATTACATTTCCGCTAGCCCACCTTTGTCAAACCCAGTATTGACTTATACTTTACGTCTCCTGTTGATAACGCTGCCTGTCAGCTGTGTTGCCAAGACAACGATCGGCTAGTTTGTTTAACACGTGACGCGCATTGTTATAAACAGACCCGCTGCTTTAGAAGTGAACACTCCTAACTATGATCAGCCCTCCGATAACAATACTCTATTTGCCAGCCCGCAGCCGTTCCTTCTGGCTGTTGCCTTTTTCAAACCAATTTTATCTTATGTTCTGGCTCTTTTATTCTGTTTTTAGTTATTCTAAGTGGTGTGAGATCAAACCTTTGGAGTACCTCTACCCTCGATCAACTTAGTGGTGCACTTCTACTAAATAGGAGACAGCCGAGGACCTCGGCATTGACTCACTTACCTGGGCGGTGGTCAGAGTTGGGTGATATCAGAAGGCCAAATTCCAGAAAATAAACAGACTCCCAACTTGGCAGTCGTTCATCGTCGGTTTTTGTGATGGGACACAAACGAACAGTAAGAGAACGGGGCCTCTGGTAAAGTTTGTCCTGTTCTCCTAGACGGCTCCGTCAGTAGCCCATACCGGATTTAACTGAGTAGGTTGCCCTCTAGAGGACCAATGTGCACCAATCTGTTTCACCGTCTCTTGTGCTATGGTACAGGGTGCATGATGTAGCCAGCCAACTGCGTCCAAGTGGACAGTGGACAATGAAAGAGGCAGACCGGCAACCTTAATCAGGGCTTCCGGGTGGTGAATTACATTCCCATAGGTTTGTAGAGAGCTCAGCTGTCTGTCGCTCAGCACCCATTTTCCGTTCTCTGTTCCACATATTTTGCAACTGACCGGTGACTTGACTGTTCAGCAGAGCAGCAATTAAACTCGGATATGAATTAGGTTGCACAGATTCACGTTTCCTGACTGATTTCACTGGACAGCTCTGCTGCGGTTGAACCACAGATTGTTTGTCCTCCCATTTGTCAACTCCCAAACGAATTTGCAACCCAGTCCAGTAATCTTTGTTCTGTCAGTGTCTACTCGATGTTGGTTTGTCGGCCTGATTGACTCCTTCAGAAGGATAAACTAATTCCACCGATGCTGAAGACTGCACTTTCGCGCAACACCTGATTTGTTGAGAGGTCAAAAATATAAGAAGCTGTAACTCCTAGTGGTAAACGGACTGGGGGCAAAAGGTCCGGACTTCGATTCGAATGTAGTGTAACGGTGATACTACTGATGAGGGAGGCATGCGAGTAGTATTTTTTCTTGTAAATCCGCTTCGCGTCTCTTGAAAAGTGAGATCTATTACGTAATTTGTGGAGTCGCTTTTTAGCATTTGCTTGGATTTGAGCAACAGTCAATGAATATCCAGAAACGTTCAGGAGGACGCGTTCAAAGAGAGGATGGATATTCTGTTTTTGTCAACAAGATGCATATGAGAGTTTCGCTTCCCTGTCCAATAGTCTGTAACTGTTTGGTTGGCATTTTCTAACAAATAACTCCGCAGCAAGGGCTTTCTTCGTTTCAGTAGTAGACCGATCCTTCCGTGGACCTCCACGTCTCAAAACTACCATCACCGTTTGTGAGTTTAGTATTTTCTTGAGGATATTAATCCTTGAGGAAATTTCCGACCTATTGCGAAAGTTCTCGCTGCGATTCGTGCGCCAGTCCTGACAAAAAATTTGCCAAGCTAGCTACCTACCCCCTTGTCTAGCTTCCAACGACCGATGCATAGATTTATTTATGATCGTAAGTCATTTCGAAGGTAGAATTCGAAGTGTGCCTTTCTGTAGGCTCAAAAGCCACCCTCGGGACATAACATAGTCCATGACAGGAAATTCATCCGATTCGCGTCCGAATACCGATCTCTCTCTCCCCCCGTCACGGGCTTATGAGGTCTACCTTCGCTGTCGCGCTTACCTCTTTGTTTTCATTGGTCATTGATGTTGTGTCATACAGTGTATGCTTTCGTCATCGCGCGTCTGACAAGGTGAGCGTGCTTCTGTTACTCAAGGCGGCCCCAAATGGTTGAATCAAACGATGCATCGGTTAAGAGTTGAATACGTCTGGACCTCCATGGGCGAAAACTGTGTCCGTTGTGATTAACCCTTCTGTAAGAGTGGACGCCTGTCCCGGAGTGATAAGTTGGGGCTAATCGGATGAAGCACAACTCAGCTGATGATCAGTTACAAGTAAGGGTGAATCAGCACAGCACGTTGCAAGAATCATGGCAATCCTATGCAGTAAAAGTCTTTGAGAGTGTTAAGACTCAACGGAAGGTTCTAGATGAATGGCTAACGCCTGGCTTCGTATGAGCTAGCAGCAGAAATGATTGCGGAAAATTAATCTTTCAAACAATTGGGTGGGTTGCATTGTCTTCGTCGGGTTCGAACATAGCCCTTACGTATTCTGGTATTTCAGGTAGCGTAGATGGTCGTTGGTTTGTTCGCTGAGCTGGGCAGTTTGATTGCAAACGTTTTGATCAGCAATTGAGGTGAGTAGACAGATTTGTTCACCTGGGCAGCTGTATCAGTCCCGGTGCTCTCGCGAAGGATGATATTTTCGTCCGGATTTGGAAGGTCAGCGCAGGTTTTGTGAAACCATGTCACCTGTGGCATAGGCGTGACATCAGCATAACCGTCAAGTTTACAATGCTGCGGTGCGCTCCATATTACTTTATGGATCAGAAACCTGACCGCTGCGCGCTGAGGACGTCAAAAGACTTTCAGTGTTTGACCACCGACATTTTCGGAGCATTGTCCGAATCTGGTGGGAACACCGGATCAGCAATTCTGAAGTACGTCGAATGGTATTCGGGAGAAATAACTCATCCTCGATTGATGAACTGATCGCAATGCACAGGTTGCGCTGGCTCGGCCACGTGCTGCGTATGCCAGTCGACCGAATTCCTCAAACGGCTCTTTTCGCACAACCACGTGAAGAGTGGAAGAGAGCCAGAAGCGGTCAAACAATGACTTGGCAGCGAACTGTGAAGGCCATTACCAGCAAACTCAGCTGCGCTGGTCATTGCCGTCTTCGTGGATGGGGACTCGGATACGGGCCACATCAACGGTTAGAGACATTGTCAGACATGGCCCAGTCGCGCCCTCAATGGCGCTCGTGCATCCAAGCTATTGTCTTCAATGCATAGCTCCCTTCCCAATCCCCCCACTTGACAGCCCACTAACAGTGCTAGATTTTTGCACCAATTTATCAGCTCCCACCTGCAACGCGCAGCTACCTACCCCGAAATCATTGGTGAACGAAACTGCCGTAGCCACAACCACTGCGACGAGTACGCGATTATTACAGCTGACAATGATGATGGATGATGATGAGGTGACGTCATCATTGCGTTATTGGGGAGCATAGTGGTACGTAGCGGTGGGTTAGTGGTTGTGCACAACCTAAGGATCATATATCTTATTCCTTACTCACAAAGCCTAATACATGGTATTTTGACCTCTACAATAGGATGGGGTTTCACTTTCTTATAAAATAGGTCGTCACGAAACATTCATTCGATTGTTGGTTGTCAATGGGGCGAGATGGCCCAAGTGGTTAGAGCCCGAATTCACTGACCGGAAGGTCCGTGGTTCGAATCCGACCTCCGCCACTCGACTTCCCCTGTCTAGGCTTGGGCAACCTGACAGTATTTCAGCCCTCGTGCTTCCTTCGGGTGGCATGGCAGCTAGGCACCGGAAGGGTGCTACAGCTGTACGCTTTCTTTCTGGTTGTCAATGGGTTGTTACTCGCGATTTACAGGTGATTTTTAGAGTAACCCCAAACTCTTGTAGCCGATATCGGGAATGGTGAATGTCATTTTGCTGTCATGTGACTCACAGGACCGGTACAACAACATTCTCCGTTGGCAAAAGTCGACTTAGTATGTCCCCATGGTGCGCGTTGTTGTTGTCGGTGTTTATTGAGTAAGTATCAATAGTCCGTGTTCGACACAGTCAGTTGGGGGGGGGCAAGGTGGCCCAAATGGTTAGAGCGCGACTTTACTGACCGGAAGGTCCGTGGTTCGAACCCTACCTCTGCCTTTCGACTTCCCCTGTCTACGCTTGGGCAACCTGGCAGTATCCCAGCCCTCGTGCTTCCTTCGGGTAGCATGGAAGTTAGGCACCGGAAGGGTGTCACGGCTGTACAGTTGGTTGGAAGACGTCATAAACGGCAGGTTCAGCTGAGATTGTCATTAAAACCAATTTGATGTGCATGTTGCATACTGCTTCGCTCACTATGGTGTATCAAAAGGCACAGCCCCTTTATGGAGACCAAGGAAAATTATTACAACTGTATTTATAGAGTAGTCACAGAGTGTTCCACAAGGTCGTGCCAGAATCTCCGTGAGGGGGCGAGAAGCGTCGAGTCAAAGGTGCTTGACTCGGATTGGCTGACATTCTAACCAATCAGGGCACGCCTTCGTTCAGCCCGTGTCCCGCACGTGACACATCCGTCCAAATAATGTGGTGTTCGGTTATTAGGGACGGCTGGCCTCCGTACAATAGTGGAATTTGGTCTCATTAAAAAACTACCTTTTAATGGTTGACTTCAGTCGAGTACCACAACGTTAGCAGTTTGTCACTGATCACCACACCGAGGTGCTTATCTCGTTCAACGATTTCTGTTACCGGTTCGCAGGTGCTTCATCCACGCTACTGAGATCTGATGGCACCGGTTTCCAATCGTTAAAGGTTCTGTTCTTTGTATGATTTGGTAAGGCAATGCCATCACTCAAGTGGCAATGCTGTCAGTCTTCCATCTTCATTCAAACCACTGGACAGGAATTTCCGTGGCTTGCTTATGATCAATTCATCTCCGGTTCACTGCACACATCTCATGGATAAGATGGAGTTGATTACATCTCTGATTGCATCAGCTCCTTGCGTCCTGTTTCGTACTTCTCATTTTCATCACCTATTGATTTATCTAAAACAGACAGGTAGACTCAACCAGTTCCTGTCCAAAGTGCATGTTGATCTAACAAGAGCTGAATCGATTGAGCCGTCGGATTCGATGTGTGTGTGTGTGTGTGTGTGTGTGTGTGTGTGTGTGTGTGTGTGTGTGTGTGTGTGTGTGTGTGTGTGTGTGTGTGTGTGTGTGTGTGTGTGTGTGCGTCGACACACGTAGCCTCGTTTTATCACATTTCTGGGTACACCAGTGTGTTTGACTGTGGATTGTTCAGGTCACTTTCATCCGTGCACTGATTGTGCGAATAGGAGAATGTACAATTCAGGTCACTCGCTTCTTATGTTCCCGATGGCAGGAACCTACCATGAGTACTTTGTACTTATCCACTTATATTGTATGCTATGTAGGGTGGAGCACCAGATAGTGGATCTAAGCTGCCGTCTGTCCTCGTGAGCTATGAAGGTTTTGCTGCAATGCTGTTGCCGGCAACTTGACAAGAATTATCTCTGGTCGCAGTACATTCTTTGTGCAGTCGCCAATAGCACTGGTGACTCTGTGCTCTTCAACGTCTTCTCATTAACTAATTCGGCTTTCGGTAGTTTGTCTTTATCTTCTTGAATTCCGTTCTCTTTCCAGCCTTCTTCTGCTAGTGCTGTCAGCGCCATCGCCGCGCCGGATGCCCTGAGCCTCGTGTCGTCAGAATCTAGCAATTCAGCAGAAGATCGATGTTCCCACATGGGTGACCATATCTCAGCAGTAGCAGTCGGTCACCCGGACAGCCATTCTCGTACTGGCAGTGCGGAAACAGATCCATTTGAATCAACAATGACTGCCCAAAAGACTCCACTGTACGTGGCTGCCGGTGATATTCGTAGTCGTCTCAAAGAACAAGCCGAACACCAACCTCTTCGATCTTTCAAGGTATTCGCCTGTACTTACCGGGTGTTCCTGTGGTTTTACACTCAGAGTCCGTCTTCTGTGGTTGTTTTTAACAGTATTGATTTCCACTGGCTTCTCAATACTTTGATTCCGTTTAGGGTAGCTAACAAACCGCCAACCTGTTCTTCGAGTCGTCGGAAAGGACGTTTAGAATCCCATTAATATGATTCCTCAAGAATGCAACTAGGAACCGTCCGTGTCACCCTTGGTATGAAAAAACCTCATGAGATACATTTGCTCACTGGTTTAGTTAAAGCAAATAGGCGGTTATTCGACCTAAGTTCCGGCTACACGCCGCAGTCTGCTATTGATACGGTGATGCAGATTGGTAGATTGAATTTACCAAACCCAACTGAGATTGTGTTTCTTAAACTGGGGAGGCTGTCTAGAACTGACAAGCTACAAATGAGGCTAAATGTCAGGCCGTGGCTACAGTGAATGTGCTCAACCTGGCGTCGCCTAACCAATGAAATAATCCATTCTTACTGATCAAATTTTGAGGGCCGAACCTCGTTGGGCATATTCTGGGATAGATCAGCTGTTACAGCCCAATTTATCTTTCATGAATTGCATTCAGTGGTATCTTTCCTTTTAAGCAAGTGATTGTATCATCCTTTTTCTATGTACGTTCAAAAACAGACAACAAAAGCGATTAACCTGATGATACATTCAACTGTCAGATGTTGATTTTACTATACGAGCGACTAAGTCACTCGACTGTTACGTTGGGAACTCACGCTACATCATACTCGTAGAATACGGCTCATCGAAAACTGAACCACAAGTCTATATGTATGACCTTAATCTCATTGTTATGTCTCTTTAGGAACTATGTTATTCGCTTACTAACACCAAGCTTTACATATGTTTTGTCCGTAGATGGCCGAAAACTAGTTCGACTATCATGTCACGGCTGTGATCTGATCGCTTGCTCATATATCACCCCATCTCAAGCAGGTTAATGATCTCACCTGCAGCGCGCGCTGCGAATGGCTTTTACAATGTGCACACATCAGGTGTATACGAGAATGTACTATCTGTTGAACAGCTTCCTCGAAAGACGTAAAAAGCACCCCGTAAAAGAAACTGCTTCCACTTTTGTCTCTCGGAACTTTATTCAACAGTTACTGCCCCCTAAAAAGGCCATCTTCAATAGCTCTCTCCAGATGAGACATTTGTTTATCAACTGAGGTTTCGTCCTGTAAATGAAGCCAATCTAAGCTGATATGCACTGTACAGCTGTCCCATCTTTATCTGAAATTATCAGCAGTGTACATCTCACGAAACTCGGGGCCGTTTCTAATCTACGACCTTCCGGCTAGTAGTTTGAACACTTAAACTTCCGGCCACGAGTGGTAGTGCCACACTGGTGATCAGCCGCTCGTCGCCGAACCTCTAGGTGTTCAAACAACTAGCCCGGAGAGTCCCTGGTTCGAAATTCCCTGGAGTTACGTGAACCGTGCATTACAGATTATTCCCAATAAGGATGGATCCACTATGCAGTGCTTCGCGGCTTTTCAGGATAAACTGGCTTCACTTACATGACAAGGCCACCCAATTTATTCACATCACCAGCAGTCGTGCATGTCTCTTTTTCATCAGAAACAAAGTAGTAAAACTGTCGTCTCACAAAATAGTCAACGACTCGATGCTC
This sequence comes from Opisthorchis viverrini, assembly GCF_000715545.1. Classification (NCBI taxonomy): domain Eukaryota; kingdom Metazoa; phylum Platyhelminthes; class Trematoda; order Opisthorchiida; family Opisthorchiidae; genus Opisthorchis; species Opisthorchis viverrini. The sequence continues at coordinate 1,455,025 of NW_008751691.1, read as the reverse complement.
TTTCTTGAGAAATTCTCAGCGTTTTATCCGGTTTCTGACCGAATCACTTACACAACTACGGTTAATTTATCTGCATGTTGCATGTTTCAACGTCTTAATTGAACACTGCTCATCGATAACCCATCCGAATCACTGGGATTAATCTGATAGTTTAGAACACGGAATCTGCCCAATCCATGTTGCTAGAACTGCAAGAGGTGATTAGAAACGGGTATTTGGGTTGTGCTGCAGGCACCTCAATCCGAGAAAACACCCAGCATCTTCGACTACGATGGCTCAGTCATGTGTTACGCATGCCGAAGCACCGTCTACCGAGACGAGTGTTGTTCTCCATGCCTCCTTCAGGATGGCGCAAACCGCGAGGTGGACAGCACATGACTTGGTAGAAAGGTGTCAAAGATATCACGAAGAGTTTGGATGTTGTTGGTGTTGTGTGACTTCCAGGATGGGGTCCCCGTGACCCCATCTGTGCTTGGCTGAAGACGTTGCAAGAAATAGTAATTAATCGATGTCAGTGGCGTTCGTGCTGTCTGTATGCTCACTCGTCCACTTGAGCAAGACGCATAGAAGCCTTTGAGAGGCCAAACAATCCATCCCATCAATTCATATATCATGTTCCAGCGCGTCGTGTCAAATGAACTAATGGGTGTGGTTTCATCTCCCCACTCTTATTAACCCCCTTGTTTTTCCGTGTCACCTTTACAGTCTGATCCTGAGGACCCCAGTGCTGCTGTTCTAAAAGAGCCGTGGCATATGAAGTGCCAACGCATCCGTGAGTTGTCTCCGTGGGGATCTCTGCCTGGTTGGCGATTGACTGCTGCTATTGTTAAAGTTGGTGATGACTTGCGTCAAGAGCAATTGGCATACCAGCTCCTTAGTGTGCTCCAGGTAAGCCATTCTTTTGCCTACATCCTATTCGCCGGGCCTTGTTGTCAGTGGAAACCCTCGGTTGTTTATTTTGGGCAGAAAACTCAACCTTGTCAACTAGTGTCTCGTTTGCACGCAAGCCCAAAGGTGCTCTGTCTAAGTGAACTGAACGGAACTGAAAAAATCTGTTTTTTTTCTCGCCCCAGGAATGAAACAAGAAGGAACTATCATGGATTGGTAATGCTCCTGGCTGACAGATTTTTCGCGTCCCTGCGGGTAGTTCAGCTATCCTCAATTCCCATCTGCCCGTTGTGCGGCCGTAGCCGCAACCGGGATACATCACCTTGATAGGTGGACCAAACCAGGTGGGGATTGTGGACAGCTCAGTGACGAGCTTCTAAGTACATTCCTGATGGTACGAGAGAATAAGATCCAAGGGTTATTATTTTTTCCAAAATTATTGTTCTAATTATAGTAGGATGTGATGATTGCTCAAAATCCACAGACAGCCTACTACTGATTTCACTCTGTTTGGAGGCTATTCACCAGGAAGACATGGTCACCGAAAGCTTTGACTTGAACGGCAATTCGGTCGAGTGCTTACTCTTCAGCTCATCTGCTTGACGGGATCGTCTGAGGTGGAAACTCGTTGAAGTCCCCCGTGTTCACTGGTACATCGATGCTCTTTCGCACGGTGTGTGGCACAAAGGCTGTCTCGAGGTCCCGTTGGATAGATATTCGGTGAAGTTTTTAAATTAAGCCATTTCTTGGGTTGTCTGTAGATTTCAGGTCATCGCCCTTTACTACTTCATTAAAAAACAAAAGAAATTTCATTGGTTTGCCTCTAAGTAGTCTGTGTTTCGTCTACATTCATGTTACATCGTTTGCCGAGGCAAAAGCTCCTTTTCTTACGTCCTCCAGACTAGGGAAGACTGTGACAACGTATGATTTGTTGATTTCGTAGTATTTTGAAGTTACTGGTACGATCCTTCTGAAGGATGCAGTCTCAGTACTTGGCTGGCGACGGTGCAAGATGTTGATAAGAACGGATTCCGGTGGTGTTCGGAGCAGTTACGGCCATCTCATGCCCCTCTCCTGTCAACTGTTTCGAACTTTTTCAACCTATTTTTTTAAACTGCAATCGTGGCCCGCTAGTGAAGATGAGGGTTGCACTGATAACTTTGCGCAAAAGCTAGAAACGCGAGCACACGAAAATTTCGTACTGGTGACCACATCTGTAAGGGGTCCCAGTGAAACGCCAGCAAATTATCTCTGACCAACGATAGCCCGCACTATTAGTGTAGCTGGCTTGTCCCCCCCCCCCCACGTGCTTTCGCTTTCTTTGGCTTCAGTCAAATCACAAGGCTCAACAAAAAAACCTACGACATCTATTAGATAACGGACGCAAAGTCGTTAGGTTCAATGAAGCCGACTGAGCTCATTTTATCGACCTTAGCACTCACCTAAAAATTTAGTTGATGTTGACGGGAGACTCAGATAAAATCCATCCGAATCTCTTGTTTATAATATTCTCCAACTGAATGGGCTGTACAGAGGCCGCCTCATATTTCAGTTAGAACCATGTTCACGATATTGAGGTATGCTTCTGTTTCAGCGTGTATCGGCTGACTGACCAAACTGATCGTTCTGATTGTTCGGTCCATCCAACCACCGAGTCGAACTCTATATCCACATTTCATCGCATCCATTGTATCATACCGACGTGGTTCGCTGTCTAATTAAACGGTTCCCAAGTGCAACTCGACTCTTTTCAACTCAGGCGGTCGGACAAACCAACTCTACTGCCTGATTTTTACTTGATTGCGCTTGTAAATCAAACCCTCGGTCATCACTGGTCCAGCGGACCCGTGAGACGAGCGTTGTCGTGGGTGCCCACTACCCAAGCACATGCTTTTTAAAAATAAGACTATAAGAATAACCCTATATAGTTCCGACACTTATTGATTGCGAAGGTTGCTAATTGGCCTCTCCTCTAGTTAAGTGACACTGGTTTTTGAATCCTTAATCGGTAGGCACGTGAGTTAGGCAATCGATCACATATCCCTTGGCTTCATTCAAGCGTACTTCTGAAACCCACTACGATTTTTTTCACGTGACCTTTGGGTGCGCCATTTTCTTCAGTCGCCTAATGGTGCACCAGTACCTATAATTTAGCGCTTACACCTGAGTCGATATCTCTAGTACACCCGACTTTGCACACACACACACACACACGCTCTTCATCCTCCGACTTATCTTGTTTTCTGCAGCGTATTTGGAAAACCGAACGCGTACCACTGTGGCTTCGTCCCCTCACTGTGATTGTTACGTCTCCTGACAGTGGCCTAATCGAACCGGTTCCCGACACGGTCTCCCTGCATCAAATTCGACGGCATGCTCGCCTCTCGTTACTGGACTACTTCCACCGAGAATATGGCCCTCCCAACTCAGAAGCCTTCCTGACAGCTCAACGGAACTTTGTCGAGAGTTGTGCGGCATACTGTTTAGTGGGATTCTTGTTACAGGTTAAGGATAGGTGTGTTACCTGTCATTCTGTTTTTGGGTAGTTAGTTGTACCATGATTCTGCTTTGACTGTTATTTTCCAGAACCTTGCTTTTTGGTTTCTTTTGTGGGTACTTCATAGACGCACTCGTCCTTCGAACAACTGGAAAACTACCTATGGTGATGGTGAATAAGGGTTGGTTGTATCCTGGTTCTAATATGAACGCAGGATAACTGCAACAAACCGTCAGTCGTTCCGTAGACTGCCGCACGGTGCGTTATTCCCTGAATATTTAATTTCGGGTTGAACCCGCTCTTACGAATACCTCAGGATGTGCACCTGACAACCGTGTATCGACCAAAGTTGTGTCAAACATCAACATATGTACTCTCGTTTGTCTTTACTACACCAGTGGAAAACACCTAGAGTGATCGACAAAACATATCTAGGGCATGTTATACGCGGCCGTAACCATTAGATGTTTGACTGAAAGGAATGCAGCTGTTGAGATTAATGTGGACTTAGGGGCGTGATTGTATGGGTTATTGTGCTGGAATGTTACGGCATGAGCAATTGGCGTTACTCGGACTCTCAAGGAATCAATGGGTTATTGCTTCGATTTGTTTTAGTCCACTCAAGTTGTTGACATTCATCACGTCCTTTGGTATCCGAACTCTGCTTTTTTATGGGTGAATATGAGTTAGCTTGAATCACTGCGGCCATTGGTAAGGTTCCACTTTTGCCGATCCAACGCCGTTTCTATTGGTTTCGCCTTCGACAGTTTTAAAACCGCTGCATTCAGCAGCGTCAATCCATGTTTTTTCTGATAACTCTACGCATTTCACTGTTCCAACTATCAACTCTTTCACTCTTCTATGCGGTTTTATCCTAAAGGCACAATGGCAACATTCTTCTGGACAACGAAGGTCACGTGATCCATATCGATTATGGCTTTATGCTGTCCGCTTCTCCAGGAAAGAATCTCGGGTTCGAGACCAGTCCATTTAAACTGACCAGTGAACAAGTTGCCGTGATGGGTGAGATTGGTAGCGACATGTTTGAGTACTACAAATGTCTGCTTCTACGTGGGCTATTGGCCGCTCGAAAACACATGGAAGAGGTGAGCTCCAATTATCATTCTCCAGGAGTGTCCCTAACATTGTCAAACTGTGTATGTTGCAGCGTATGTTGGCATGTGATTGGCTGTTTGTGACCTTCATCAAATCACGTCTGATCGCAGCATGCCATATAGGCGATTTGTACGTGGTCCCTCAATCGTTCGCATGGGTTAACAATAGTCGAATAGAAGTTAGGATCTCCATCGGTCTGGTTTCTTCATGCAAACATACAGTAATCGAATGCTTGTACACAAGCTTGAGGCAGCCAATTTCGGCAGAGTTTGTAAACTCAAGAGCGAAGGAAATCCACCGCTCGCCTAAACGTACACTCGTTCGTATTTAGAAAGTGCTAACTTACTTCTGTTTGACAATTCTCTCTTCGAGTTTGTCCATTCTAAAGGGAACATGTCCTCGATTATTGCTTTGAACCGTTTGTCAAAGCAGATAATACCGAAGACGTGGATTGTGTGTCTCTTTAAAAAGGCACAATATCTTCATAAAGAAAACTACTCACAAGTTTGCCGAAAACTCCTCGACAGCCCACGACCGGTTTCGCCCTCCTTGGGGCTCGTCAGGTAGGCGCAGTCCCCGAGTTTACGTCAACCTTATGTTCTACTTGAACTCAAATTGGGCTGTTTTCGAGAAATACACCCACTTGCAAATCAATTTGGCTTTCACGAGAGACCCGGCTGAATCTCTCGTTTATGGCATTGTACAACTGCATGTGCTGCACACAGGCCGCCTCATGATTCAGTTGACACGATATTCGAGATATCGCAGTATATTTTCATAAGGGAAACTACTCACAAGGTTGCTGAAAACTCTTCGACAGCCCACGACCGGTTTCTTGTATTTTCCTAACGTGATGCACTACTACTGGAATCAGTTGGGAATCAGTCGTTAAAGTCCTGTTAGTAAGCAGATGAGTGTGGTTCGCCAGTTCCTTGGGTTCATGTATCACACAAGTTTGACGGAAAGTGAGACTGCCTGATGAGCACCAACAAGGGCGAAACCGGTCATGGGCTGTCGAAGAGTTTTCAGAAACCTTGTAAGTAGTTTCCTTTATGAAAATATACTGCAATATCTCGAATATCGTGCCAATCGAAACACGAGGCGCTAGATTGTTTTCGAACTGGAATTCTTCCGTCGGGATAATACGACATGAAGATAACACCTGTTTTGCGACTTCCACTGATACAGTTTTGCCAAGACTGTGTTACAAAATTTCTCACTCAATTGAATGAGTTACAGCTTTGTTTTGTTCCATTCGGATGATCTACGAAAATTCCGACACAGGACAACGTTTGTAGTGTCTTTCTCCTGACTGTAAAGGTACCTATTGTTAATGGACAAGCCACAAAGCAAACAGTAAACTGCCAACTTATCGATACCGTTGCCATGGTATCCAACACGCACGTTAGAAGCAAAGACCTACGGAGAAGTGTTGTTGGCCTGATTCCTTCTCAATATACGTGTGGAAGTAAAAAAGTGGTCAGTCGCATTCATCATCGTACGGCAAATTTTGTCATTTCCGACTATCGTGACAACGCTGTTATTAGACAACTTTGTTTGACTAAAACCACGAACTTCTCATACTCTCTACGTCACTTGTACCGAAGCAACAGGCAAGTCTAGTCACGATATCTTCTCCGATCACGCGTCTTTGTGATCTGTGTACTACAGATGGCGCCAGTTCACTTAGTTGTACCGTAACATAATGCTTGAGTGAACAATCACCGTTGTTCGACTATTATACACTCAATTGGCCACTCCGGATCCGATGCGCCAGTCTTGCTGGGTTGTTCGAACTAATCTGTGAGCAAGAACGCGTTCCAGGCGAGTGGACCAATCAATTACCACACCTCTGTTTAAAAACGACACACGAAGCAGCTGTTCCAACCACAAAGGTAGCAGCAATTCGATGCGTCGTAATGCGACTACTGCTTGCAATAATAGTTTGATGCCGGCACATGAGACGCAATTCTTGGAGCAACAAGTAGGGTTTCGCCTGGTTAGGGGATGCGTTGATCACATTTTCTGATAGCTCAGTGGTTTTAGACGCAAACTTACTGACTGCAAGGCCCATGGTTCGAACCCGACCCCGGAATCTCGACTGCTCCTGTCTAGGCTTGGGCAACTTAGCTGCTTTCGAGCGGCATAGCAGCTAGGCACCGAGACGGTGTTGCAGCTGAACGATTGTTATTGCATCAGCCATACTGGTGACGGGTTACCCTTTGTGATGTCCTGCCCGTTCGTGTAAAGTCTCCAAGTGCACTAATCGCTCCCAAAATGTCACTCCCTCCTGACCGAACGTAACCTGTCGCTTCTCAGAGGTATTCACTCTTCAGAGCCATTCGTTTCTTCCTCTGTCTACAACCTCACTAGCTAGTTTGCTGCCGACTTTCCATTGATAATGGTTATTCGCTTTCGAATGCACGTATTTGTATAATCGAGAGTCACACAAATCTGGGGGCGAAATGGCTCAAGTGGTTAGAGCCACTGACCATAAGTTCCGTGGTTCGAACCCAACCTCTACTTCTCGGCTTCTCTGCCTAGGCTTGGCAACCTGGCAGACATTGGAAGGGTGTTACAGCTGAACGACTACTTACTTATACGAATCTAATGTCCTAATACGTTCGTACCGGTTAATCGATTTACGACATAACGGATGAAATCAGCTCAGCGTCCATACTTTTTCCCTCAGTATCTCGATCAGGTCCAAGGGTAGGTGCGAAATAAATCATATGCATCCCAAGTTGCCAGCATTTCGGTGAAGGCACGTAGGACCAAATGTGACGTAGCTGAAAGTGATCCCACCCGTAAAGTACTCTACTCGCGTCCTTGCTCTTATCCACTGGTCCCATTTTCGGTGATTAGAGGATCGCTCTTCCCATTGTCCAGTGCACTACTTTGATAACATCAAAGCCACTGAGGAACGTAGTGCGTGAGCGGCTTTGAGCACACCAATGTGAGTTGACCCATGATGTTTGCGTACTTGTCATAGATGAGGGCATTCTTCAGAGCTACACGGTAAACATAATATCTTTTCCGTGCCAATTATCTGGAATCGATAAGCTTGTTAGGCTGAGGCTGTGATCATCATCATCATCATCATCATTGATAGCCGTAATAACCGCGTACTTGTCGTACAGTGGTTGTAGCTGCCACAGTTTCGTCCACCAATGATTCGGGGAGGTGGGTAAGACAGCTGCACATTGGAGGTGGGAGCTGATAAATCGGAGGTTGTGACCCATGTTATCTGCTTACAAACACTCCCAGTGTGTTGTGGTCGCGCAACTCCGACACAAGTCGTCGGCTTATTGTCCCGCTTACTGTAGCTTCAGACCGTCTGCAATGAGAACAGTTAAGACCAACACAAGTGTATGTACGGAGCAGTCGGGAAACTGCACAACTTCACGCCAGGGTGAGAGAAGCACCGAGCTAGAAACATTTGCTTCTGATTGGTGATCACACGCCTTCAGGGTTGTAGCCGTACATTCGTCCGTCGGAAGTGATTTCCCGAGCTGTTCATTTCTCTAATGTACCAGTCTTGTGCGGTCCCAAACCTTTTGCAACAGCATGAAATTCCGTGTCGGGCCACTTGGCACCCTTTGATGTTTTGGATCTTGCCAGTCGCGAGTACCACCGTGTTTGCTTGCTCTAGAGTCTTGCCACATTGTTCACATTCGGTTACGAATATTTCCACAGCTAGAATGCTTTTCAGTTCTAGTTTATATATTTTCAGGCGGCTTGCTGTCAGGAGTTATCCACTGGAAAACGTTGTTTTGAGAGAGCTCGTTATTCAGAGGGACGAATACATTCCAGTTGTGCGATTCAAGGACAAAATACTGAAGCCTACTCACCCGTTAAGAGTGTGTTATAAACATTCGTGGATTGTTGATCACACACTAGCCTTATGATATACCTGAGGTTTTAAGACGATGTGTTTAGGTGCTTGTTTAATACTGCGCGACTTTTGAACAGGACGGCGAATCGCAGACTAAGGCGTACTAGAATATTTGCTGCAGTTCCCAGCTGGCCACCAAGACCTGTCGTGGTCATATGCTTCCTTCAGCTGTAGCATCCCCTCGGCGCCTAACTGCCATGCCACCAGAAGGAAGCACGAGAACTGGGATATTGCCATGTTGCCAAGCCTAGGCAGGGGAAGTCGGGTTCGAACCATGGACCTTCCGGTCGATAAATTCGCGCTTCTAACCACTGAGCCATCTCGCCCATATGCTTGCTAACTGATGTTAGCGGACCGGTGACAATCAAATTAGTTGGTAAATGCGACCGACTCGGTTAAAACCATGTTTCTGTACCACAGACTCCATGCCCGCAATTTTTTTCTGCCTTCCGTACGTAACAACATTGTTTTCAAACCGCTGGTGTCTGGTCGACCGATCTTCATTGATTCCACTTTCACCAATGACCTTGAATACTACTGTTTATGGTTGGAAGACTATCCCAACCACTGGGTGCGCCGCACGCACTGGATTAGCATGCAGTCACAGGGCTCCCCAAAATGTGAAACCCGTGGGGAATACCCAAAAACTATCTGGATTTACCATTTGTTCTCACATTCCAGATTTGTGTACTGGTTGAAATCGCTCGAGTCACTTGTCCCCAGTTGCCTTGTTTTGCACGAGGTTCCGGATCCGCTGCAATCAGTGGACTACGTCAGCGCTTCCAGTTATCACGGACGGAGGAACAGCTGCGGCAATCGGTTGATTTCATGGTTGACGCTTCGCTGAATTCCATGACGACCAGACTGTACGATCGATTCCAGTACTACACCAACGGAATACAATGAAGAGATGAATGTGGTAGAGCAACAACGTTTGGGACTGCCATTCCCAACACGACACTTTTCTCTTTCATAGGTTTCATTCCTTTCATCGATCGGTCATTGTTTTGGACCGGAATCTGCTGCTGTGAAACAAACGCACACTTGAATTTTACTCAGTCGGAGTTCTCATCCTCACCTGACGGTGGTCTGAATCCTTTGTTCAAAGTCTCATACGCGTGTTGTCCGGGATTCGGCGCTTGTTGGTCTTTTCTACGAGATCCTCGGCCACCGTTCAACGCCTTCATTTTTTCTACACCCGATTCCTGATGTTCGTCGCGCTGGGTTCGGGCTTGGCCCTCTCACCTGTGTGAGACGTTTCTTTTTGTTTTTCTATACGCGCAGGCACACAAAAACACATGGGAGAAGATCTATTTTTTACCGTTACCATTACTATTATTCTTACCATGTTTACCACTATTCCCCCGCCTGTTCTTAACGTACTGTATCCCCGACAGACACCGAGGCGGGTTTCTGATTGCTGTGAAGAAAAAAACAACACTCTCCAATACATGGCGTGTACCTGACTGACTAACTGTTTTGCCGACCAACTGATTAGGTTGTGGTATCGATTCGTGCTTTATTTTTTTTGTTTTGATTTCTCCCGTTTTGCTATCTTTCAGAAGCAGATGTCGGATCATTTTCTCTCTCCTCTCTTTTCCTGCCTCCCTCTCTCTGTGTGTCAGTTCGAGTTCACTTGGGAGTCCTTGTACAAATTTGTTGGATTGTGTTTGGTTTTGTCGTCTGTCCATACATCGTCTGTCTTTCTGCGTGCTTGTGTCGCATTTTGTTTGCTTACTGTTAACGGGGGGCGCCATACTCACTGTCTTTTAAACCGGAAGTCGATCCTCGTTTCTCGGTGGCTTTCAGGTAGATTCGATCTGGAGGGCCTATTCGTTGTGTTAACCCCGCGAAGTCATTTGAATAGGTCCTGTCCTCTTTCTATGGGCAAACACCTGATGCACTAAACAGTTTGTCGCCTCACTGCAGCGTAGTGGTTGTTTTGTTCGCTTCCTTGGTAAACAAGGGAATTACGGTTGAGGGTTGCAATCGATTTCTGCAACACTCCTAGAAAGACCAACATGGTTATTCGACCTAGCTTCGGAAGGACAATACAGTAAGTCGGGGTTGATTAGAGGTGCTGCCGTGGAAGTCCCATGGGTGTGGCCTCAACGAAGACGATTACTTTTCTTCGCCCATTATGCTTACTCGCCTAAGCTTACACGTTAATTGTAGGCCTCGTAAGTCCCGCTAATTTATGACGCCAGTGCTCACATCGGGTCGAAAATTAACCGGCAAGTTTGAAGCGTCCGTTGGCCTGACTGATAGGCCAAGCGATTGGTAGAGTCAATTCAATTACCGTGTCGTCGCTGAGGCGCTTGTGTTGCTAGGCTAGTGGGAAACCATCACTTTGTATAATACAGGTTTGGAGCTTGTATCCCTTGAGGCTGAGGATGTGAACAGTGCGTTTCGCCCCAATAAAGGCGATACTTCAGTCCAAATCTAACTCGTTTTGGTGTAAAGCAACAGGAATGGTGTCGGTGCGGAAGGAAGACCGGTACAAATCACCGCGACTATCCTCAGGAGATACGTTTTGTGATAAGCAGTTGTAGCGACCCGGTCACCCACATACTTGACTGTTCAACTCACAATCAGTCACTGGATCGCGAGGCTTGTCTTTTTTCTCATACGCACAAACACGTCGCATTAAGCCGGCTCATCGGACATCGATTGTCTGCACCGCCTAGTCAGCGCAGCAACCACTCATGTGCCGACGCGCCCACATACACGCACTGGGACCCACATAAAGTCAAACTGAACCCAGTCAAGACACAGTCTCGCGCGCGCGCAGGGAGCAGGACGTCAACCTCTCCACAAGTCCACGGACAATCATGGAACACGTGTAGCAGCCAAACTGCGGAGAAAACACGTTACCGCCGTCCGGACTTTCACCAAGGGACTCTCACATACGATAAGTTCCTTTATTGACTTGCTCCCATTACGCATTGTATTCATTTTTATACGTGTCGCAACCATGTTAAAAACTTCTATTAGTGCACATTCACCTTCTGATTTGTATTATGGCTATCGCCACCTGTGCACTAATA
>NW_008751691.1:1433894-1443466 GCF_000715545.1 Opisthorchis viverrini | reverse complement strand
GATAAGTTCCTTTTTGACTTGCTCCCATTTCGCATTGTATTCATTTTTATACGTGTCGCAACCATGTTAAAAACTTCTATGCACACACATTCACCTTCTGATTTGTATTATGGCTATCGTCACCTGTGCACTAATACAGTCCTGGCATGCGCGGAATGATACCTCGGAGCGGGAGCGAACAAGGCACTTTCCCGCGATAGATGAATTACTCACGCTTCCTAGGTTACGCTGGTTAGGACATGTACTCCGCATGCAAGACCGTCTGCGTCGCTCTGCCCAATCCTGTGTTAAGTAGAAGCGACCGAGACGTGGACGGTGTATGACCTCGTAACGAAGTATGAAAACACTAACCAGGAAACATAGCCTGGTTGACAGATGCCGCCTCCCTGGATGGGGATCCTGGGACTCAACTCACCAACAGCTAATGACACGGCCAGAAATGGCCCATTCGCACAGTCAATGACACTCGTGCATCAAATCTATCGCCTTCAATATGTAGCTACCCAGTTGCCGGACTAGTCGAGTACGCCATCGCCTCCAAGGCTTGGTTATATGTTCCATACCCTCCCACTTCCTGGCGATCGATCCTGGCTCGTCTGAAAGCCGGCCTCAGTTTAGGTAATATGGCCTTTCCTGGAATAGATCTCTTCCACGGAAACAAACTTGCATACTCGAGCACAGTGCTCGAGTGATTTCACAACCTCGAGAGTAGTCGCTATTGTCGCGCTACTTCGTCACAGTCGTTGACAATCCAAAGTTTGAAAGAAAATCAACTTGGCTCTGAATTTCTTCAGGCTAATGTAGCTTCTGATTTTCAATCTAATTTCCTGGATTCAAAACTCAGTTTAACCAGCTGTTAAACTATTTAGGCAATGTGACCACTGGTGACGTGCTAGACTGCTCATTCTCGAACTGTCAAATGAACAAGCCTTGACCTTGGAGTTGGACCGGATGTTCTTTAAAGGTCATGCCAAACCTCGACAATCCTGCTTCCTACATCCGATTTCACCTACGTTGAATCGTCCAGTAATTTACAAACCGGGTTTGTTTGAACGTGAGACTGGAATGAATATCCCGTTTACGGCGTTCTTTAGCCGAACGTAAAGCGCATAGCTCAATTAGAGTAATACCGACAAGTGATTCACTGTGGTAACCGTGGTAAAATGGTAAAGGTAACAAAATCCCAACAATGGCAGAGGGTCCTCAGGTCAACGACTGGGGAAGCGGAGTGACGTACAACTTTTTGGCAACTCTCTAGGAGTAGCGATGTGCATCATTTTCAATATAACAGCAGCCTAGATTTGTACAAGAGAATTTGAACGGAGGTGGAATAGTAACTAGCGAAAGGAAGAATACGGTGCCTTTTAGGGCCCGCGAGGTTCCATTCATCGAAATTCGGTCAGACATCACTGTTATCGCATTAGCGTCTACGTGTGCCTCTTCGCTCGGTGGATTCCATTGGTGAGCAGCAGCTAGAAATCGGGTGCTAGAATGTTCTTTGCTAAACGAGCAGATGACACCACGAAAATCCACAAGTCTGTACATCCAGCTATGCTCCGCAATAACTTTTGGTTTGCTGTTAACGGTAATTTTTATGACTGCACTGTCGCGTTTCGATGGGATCCAGACATGAACAACAGATGACCAAGTTCGTGACGGGTTTAAAACACGTTACCACTGAACAAGACCAGTAACAAGAAAGACGTACTGAGACTTCTAGTTCGTGTTACCATGACTTCCGAAACAACTCCAGGCTTTCATTAGGAGTGTTTTGCAATCGCACTTTTCGGAGGAGAATTTCACTACATGCTTTAGGAGTTCCGGGCCGAAATCAGCTCAAAGAGTGTTAAAAATTTTCAGCGCCATGTAATTAGGAGTTTTCTTATAATCATAAGGTCAAAACACAGCGTAGTGGAACAGGCTGTTGTAATCGTTCAGCTGCAACACCTTTCGGTGCCTAGCTGAAGGGAGCACGAGGGTTGGGATACTGCCAGGTTGCCCAAGCCTAGACAGAGGAAGTCGAGGGGCAGAGATCGGGTTCGAACCACGGACCTATTGTCAGTAAATTCATGCTCTAACTTAACCACTTGGTCCATCTCGTTGTAATATGACGTTTCGATTGCCGTGAACGACCTTGCTCAAGGATATTGATTGTATAAATCCTTGAGAAAGGTCGCCCAAGGCAAACCAAACGTCGGATTGCAACAACCTGTTCCACTACGCTGTGTTTTGACTTTATAGTTGCAAAAAATTCCTCAATAGCGAGCAAAATGTATTTACATCCTAAGACAGACTACACATGTCCTATCTGGGAAACTTCAACTCTTTTAAATTGACCGTCGGTCAGGCTAGTGTCCATTCAAGGAATCCGTTCATCTTACTATGTAATAGTTTGTATGTACAGTAAACCCGCACTACATGATACAGCAGGAGTATGGGGTATTAGGCTACTGTTAGGAATGGTGNTAGGCTACTCTTAGGAATGGTGACTTTTAGAAAAAAGAATCGCCCAGATAAGCAAGCCTAACAAGGAATACTCCCGAATTCAGCTGAGTGGTTAAGGCACCAATTTATTAACCGAAATGTCCATGGTTCGAGCCTAACCTCAGTATCTCGACGGCTCCTGAGTAGGCTTAGGCAGCCTGGCAGTATCCCAGCTCTCGTGCTTCCTGCGCGTGGCATTGCAGGTAGGCACCGAAAGAGTGTTTCAGTTGGACGACTCCCGAACCGGATACACTTTATTTCGGGGAATCCTCAGAAATAAACGTGAGCTGATCACGGAGTGCGCATAAACTGGAGGAGCGAACATCGAACGCCATAACTGCGCTGCTCTAGACTAAGACTAGAACGTGTTTAAATGCTATCAATCGATCAGCAATGTGTTCGCCTGCTTCATATCTATGTCTCACTCAGGAGAGGGAATTGGCATCCAAAAGGATTTGGTCGCGTTTAACATGTGTATCTCCCAGCCAGACTATTCAGGTGCGTACCGGATCCCGATTTTATCAAGTCGATTAGAAGTATTCTGAGATCGCGCCATATAAGTGCACACTGATGCCTCCTGGAGCAAAAACATTAGCGAAGGATTTCCTTAGGGACCAATAATCCCCACCGCTTGATGGATTGTTACCGTCTGTTTCTTCCTATCTTCCTCGCTTCATGAGGAACTTTACTTTTCCCCAGTGTTCGAGTGGTGCATTTCGGTAGCAGCAATACCCAACCCATCAAAATTCCTCCGCGTGTGTATGTAACTCCCTCGTCCACCCCACCGCTAACTATGTCTGGTAGATGAACCTTGTCTTTCTTCGGTCACCCTCGTTCATTCTTTTTGGATTATCGTTGTTCAGCAATAAACGGCCCGGTACATGATACGCCTGGGGCTTCAGTCGAGTGTGGACAACCGCTGAATGAAATGGATCCATTTCTTGGAAACTATTGGACTGAGTAAGCGATCACAGTGTGTATGAGTGAGGCAAAAGGATTACTTCGCAGGATTGCATCCTTCATGATATTCAAGTTAATCTGTGGGTATAACAATATTGTATACCTCACTGGACAATGAATGAAACTTCTTACTCTATTTACATTATACTACTCATGAGTAGTTCATAATTCAGCAGATATTTCTGGTCGCACGGCTCCGCTCTTTCCGTAGACCCATCGCGCGGCAGAACAACGGGATGTTTGCAACCGAATCCATTGCATTCTGCCAGGCACTATGCCGCCACTGAATGATTTATTGTCTGGAAAGCAACTATAAAATTCTCTTATGGCGAATGGATGAAGCCTGCGGAGCATTTTCAGTTTGGGTTCATTTCGGTCCTTGGACTGTACCGAACAGGATTCAACTGACGGGACAGATAGTACGGACCTGTCGGATACATCTATTAAGTGCATACGAATCACTCATTAGCAGAGTTATGCAACAGTGTTCTTTTCACTACCCGAATTGAAGCAGACTTGATTAAGTGGGCCCAAGTCCCAATCCAACCGTTGCATTGTTTTCAAAACAAACCCAATTAAAAAACGCGCCTAAACTATGTTAGGTCGTTCACTGGGAAACTGAGCTAGCTAGCAGAAATAGTTAGCGGAATTTCCGACCAACGACCTCCCAATACATGTTTTCCAGTCCCGAAATGATATTGTTCTGTCAATCGACCTGGTACAGAAGAGCTCAAGATTTTTAGCGTTCAGACCCATGGCCAGAGCAAGCTAAAACCGACGAAAAACTTGGATGCAGGCGGAATAGGAACTGGTAGAAGAAAATGAAATGTTACGCAATGTCTCCAGGCCCTTACCGCAGTCCATCTTACAGGATGGGAACCAGCCCTGCACTTGGCTGGAGCGGAAGACAGTGCCGTCCAAACTGTTAGATTCTATGCAGATGATCCGACCCAGTGTTTCCGTTTGAAGCAACGCAAACGTTCATGGCAAGCTGGCACGGGGACTCCTCTCTTTTTTTCATCGGGTAGCTATGTTTGAACAAATTTAAGTGACACTACGGCGACCAGAAATCATAATTCTAGGCTGGTATTGCAACGAATGCTGACGACGGAGCGCAACAATTCCAAATCCAGGACCTAAACAGGTGTTTACGAACTGCACTGCTCGTTGAGAATGATAGGATTTTGATAGTCTCAAGTACAGCACGAGTTACAGTTTATTCGAAGAAACCAATCGGAGTAACTTCACCTCAACTTCTATGTTCTCCAGGAAAGACCAACACATGTTTGGTAGTACCGAGTAGCCTAGCCAGAGTAAGGCAAGCTGAGATATCCTTCCGGTGCATAGCTGTCATGCTACCAGGAAACACTAGGCCTGAAATACTTCCGCGTTGGCCAAGCACAGACAGGAGCAGTCGAGACGCTGAGCTTGGGTTCGAACCACGGACATCCGCCCCAACCGTTGAGCTCGGGGCATACAGCCGCTAGATGAGAACAGCGGTGGGACGGCAGGATCACAACGAACGCTTTTGCTGTGTGGTACAATCAAATGATTTTACGACCATACCATTCAGCAAGAATTCAATCACTGACATTGTCTGTGAAGTCGCTTGTAGAGCTGTAGGACCTGAGTGCGTTCGCTGGGTGTCGGATGTTCCGTGTGAACAGATACTACCATGTGGCACAGGTTGCCCACAATGTCATTTAGCTAAAACTGGCACAGCCACGGAAAGCCTGAACTGATCAGGGGAAGTATGCGACCCAGGTGAGACTCTGTACATCAGAAAAGTTCGCCCTAGGAAGGACGAATGCTGAACTAGGTTATCTAGGTTGACTAGTAGCGAGTACTTGGGTTTCTGTTTGATCAAAGCAACGTGATAATGATGCTTTTGCCAACGACATGACCCTTACCATTTGTGGTCGGATGTTGCTGCTGGCAATCTCACGTGATGGTGAGAAATTGTTTCAACAGCTACCGATAAGGGTTAATGCATCAGTGTCAAAATATCGGCAGCTAGTGAAGCGAAAATAGTACTGAGTAGAATCACGTCAGTCTATCGGCCCACTTATCCAACGTTTTGGGATGCATATGATACGAATAACCCAGTGATTGAGGCTCCATTGCTAGAGATGGTCACGCCTCCATTCGGATATACTGTCCTAGACCTTGGTACCGGAACACGTACGGCGATTGTTTTCGTGAAATTTTGATCCCCCCAATAAGTAAACCTCCGCCACTACTGAATTTTAGTTAGGAATCCTAGCTAACCTCTGGCTAAGGATCCCACCGTGATGGTGTTCTGAGTGTCAAAAAAGCGTCAGTTCTCTTTCACGATCACCGCTTACAACCGCCCCATTCAGTTTGACTACTGTTCTATATGACAGCCAACCACCGGTATCCACTGTAGGTCTCATGCTCTTCCACTTCAAGGGTTTTGAATAATCGATCTTCGGTCAATCTACTTCAGTGGAAGATTTTCACACCTGACAAAAATTTCAGGTATTATTGGTTACTGTCGCCGTTCTAGCATAAATGCTTTGAATGTGTTCCCTTTTTTCTAATCACATCATGGGAAGGTCTGTGAGTGAAATTAGCGCTTCCTCTGAAACTGAAACGCCGAAACGATACATGCACCGAGAGGGCAAATTTTCTTCCCTGTCCCTACTGTACTTTGATATGGGTCAGCGTCATTAGTAAACCCGTTGTGTGACCTTCACAAAGGATCAAACGTTGAGTTGCTGAAGCTTCGCAAGCTGGCTTCGAAAACACGGCAAATAAGTCCCAAAAACTTGTTGCACAGAAGAAAACGATCGCGTCAAGTTCCCGTAAAAAATATTCAAACAATTAAGATAATGGCTGCACACCCTCCGTACAACTGGTTGTAACAAAGTTGGCTCCCTTGTGAAAGAGGAGGGCGGGGGAAAAGGCGGAAAGTCAGACGTAATAGCGCTGTTAGATGTGAACGAGGGATCCGAGGAGAGTGTAATCGACTGGGGTGGTTGGTAACTGTACAACATGGGCAAAACATCATCGGGACAGCATGCAAAAGTTAGGCTGAATACGGAACAAGAGAATATCACAATTCGCCCTATGGGGCCAAGGGGAAATTAGCAAGCGAAAATCATTCGAAATCGCTACCCGCATCACCCCAATCAGTATCTGCAGACGGTGGTGCAGCAACGGCCGCGGCGGGTTTCGACTTCATCTTGTTCAACTGTAAGTTTGCTATTTCCTGTTCTAGTTCCGCATCTAGGGTGTCGTCGTCTGGTTCCTCAGCATCCCCATTTTCTTCTTCTTCTTCCTCCTCCTCCCCCTCTTCGTCATCATCATCATCTTCACCATCACCTTCATCGTCAACTTCCTCCTCTTCTTCATCGGCGTCCTCTTCTTCCTCCTCATTGTCCTTCTCCTCAGGAGTGTTGTCTTCTTCCAGCGTCAGCTTGGCGTTGTTCTGTTGTGATGCGACCACTTCGACGGTTGGCGAAGCCTTTTCCACGTTTGCTTCACCGCCTAATGTGTCGCCATTGAGCAATACATGTGAGGGTACACTTTCGAACAGTGGTTCTGGTTTGGTGTGAAGTTCGGACAAGACATCACGCTCCCACATGGCGGGTTGAGATGGATAAGTGGAGGCAGGTAAACGAGATCTTGCGGTGCGCTCCATCTTCATTCGTTTTTCGGCCGCCAAAGCATTCTAAAAAAGAGACACGTCGGAAATATAGTTCGTTGGGTAAAAACTAAATTCGAAACACTGTCCAACATTGCCCAACTCCACGTGAACCGGTACGCTACGTATAGCTGGTGATTTCTGTGAGCAAGGCGGATTATGAACAACACACGTGTGAATGAAGTTCATGGTGCATCCTGTGAGCAAGATAGGAATTCCGGTAACAGGAACTACCTTCAAGAATCAGGCGGAAAACGGAAACCTATCGCAAACGCTTCACAGGGGCCACCAAATTAGGCGAGCAAAAGTCAGTGACGCAAAGCTGACCACTCAAAGAGCCAGTGGATGACAGGATATTAGGAGGCAGAATATCCTACGATGGCTTGATGGGGGCTATCGACTGAACCAAGCCGGATCGTCCGACCGGGTTTCGGCCCATCGCACGCAGTCCTCGACAAGTTTATTCGGTGATACCCATGTTTCTCAAAACGTATTTTAGCCGTACGTGTCCGAGTGAGTAGCGTCATATATTTTCTTAGTTGAAGTAAACTACACCGCTGATGAGCTAACTGCGTTTAAGAGGTAGAGGATTTAGCTACCGTCAAGAAGGATTCCTGTAGTTTTTTTCAATAGTGATTAAAAGTTGCCGAATGGACTGACTTGGCCATACACTACAGAACTTAAGACTCGGCAGTGATTGTTCGGCTATCAATGACAGAGATCTCAACATATGATTGATCATAAGGCCGGGTGGAATGGACGAACTGAGGGAAGAACACAACCTTACAAAACGAACGAAAACACACCTCCATTCCGGGAAACAAATTCGGATACTCCTGAGGATTAGCCAACGCCTGAGCAACCTTTGAGCTGGACTTGGTAGTCTTTTTGAGCCATTCGCGCCATAGTTCCACAATCTCCGGCACACGGCTAGGAAGGTACGTTCTTGCAAAAAAGGCGGCCTCTGGTAAGCGATCTGCCTTGACAAGAAGCTGTGAAAAATGATTAAAAAACAGGGACGTGGTGCGGGGAAATCAACATCATTATCCTCATCATTGGTAGCAAATGTTGTTAAGTTGTCAAAAACCGTGGAGGATAAGTTCTAAAGCCCTAGGGAAAACGGACATGCAAGTGGATGGATAAACGAGAACACACGACTGCTCATGCCTCCCATCCTACACCGTTTTTTCTCAAGCCACC
This sequence comes from Opisthorchis viverrini, assembly GCF_000715545.1. Taxonomy (NCBI): domain Eukaryota; kingdom Metazoa; phylum Platyhelminthes; class Trematoda; order Opisthorchiida; family Opisthorchiidae; genus Opisthorchis; species Opisthorchis viverrini. The sequence goes on along the minus strand of NW_008751691.1, from coordinate 1,435,155 downwards.
TGCTCTGCTTTGGAATCTCTTCAGCAGACATCAGCTGTGAGTATGTCGCCGCTCACATAAGCAAACTCGGATACGCTGTCCAGCAATAACAGGAAGACAAGTAGGATCAAACCAATTTGCTCAGCCTAAAAAATTAGGAACAAACAGCAGCAGCTGAGAAGGGCATATGTGAGGTTTTTCACAAATGGTTCAGCTGTAGCATCCTTTGTGGGCCTAACTGCTATGCCACCAGAAGGAAGTACGAGGGCTGGGATACTGCCAGGTTGTCCAAGCCCAGACAGGGAAAGTCGAGAGGCAGAAGTCGGGTTCGAACCACGGACCCTGCGGTTAGCCGTCTAGCCCCCAGATGCTGATTGGCTGTTCGAGATGCAGCACTCCCAACGTTATGAGGAGAAAAGCCACACATAATTCCACAGTCGGCGGAAGAATACCGCTATAAAACACAAGGCACAATGAAGTGGAAAGATGTTATCAGGTTGTGGCCCGAGGATTCTGGGAGACAGCAAAAGAAGACTGTTCGTATGGTGCCACCGTCACAGTTCGGGTCAGGGGTAGAAAAATTCACAAGATTGGAGAAACACTTGAAAATAGAAAAGCATCCCAAATCCCACCCAGATGGATCAATGACATTTGGATGAGCAAGCCATTGGAAGTTATGAAATTACCAGAACTGGTGTCGGACTGAATGGATTGCATTCACAACTGATATTTACTATTGTTATGCAAACGAGTAGCTGCTTACCTCCAGGCATCCTTCCAAATCTGATAGCAAAAACCGAGCTAAAAACGCCACATTGTCCTTCGATTCCGTGGAGGCCTGGTCACCGATCCACTTGACCATCTGCCCATTACCTGACGACGACGCCAGTAGAAGTAGGCTTGCATAGTCCTTGATACGGGCCAAACACTCCTCAGCGAGATCAAACTTACACGATCGGCAAGCTGCTTCAGCCAGCTAAGAGGGATAGGGAGATGTAAATCGGCATTATAGGATAGATGTCTGCCTAGCACACTGTACTAGAATAACATGTTTGGTGTATCGCACAAATTGCAAGGAATACAGAACACGGATTGCCAATTTCCAGTTGGGAGCGGCCTTGCGCTTCCGATTCGGGAACCGGCATTAATCCTTCACTACCCCCATAAAGCGTGAACGACTGGGGAGATATGATGGGCACAATTATGGGCATCATCATCACTGTCAGCTGTAAGAACCGCGTACTGCTCGTATACTGGTTGTAGCTGCCACAGTTTCGTTCAC
>NW_008751691.1:1429058-1432354 GCF_000715545.1 Opisthorchis viverrini | reverse complement strand
GTGGTTTTCGCATAGCGTCCGTGTACCCTTTTTGAAGATAGGGATAACTGTCGACATGCCCCATTCTGCAGGCACTTTCTCTTCGTCCCACATAGTACTAATAAGCTTTGTCAGGTGGGTCACCAGGGAATTTCCGCCTTCTTTGAAGAGGGCTGGACACAGACCGTCCGGTCCTGGTGCCTTCTCACGTTACAATTATGGACACGGTAGCTAGAGATCTGAAGTATGCCTGATCAACGTCACCGGCGGAACCTTGCTACAGGAATGCAACCAGTGGAGAACACTGGAAAATCACACCATTCAACTATGGCATTATCACGTATAGCTGCCACGGAACCGAAAAAAGCACATGGACGTAGATATGAACAGAGTGTCCATACCTAAACACGAACAACTGAAGAGCCTGAGCGAAGTATGAACCCTCGGGTTAAGTAGCTAATGCATTATTCTGGGGGGCAAGGGGCTCTAGAACGCCAAAGCCTCAGTACCGTACAAAATGTCACATCAAACCAAAACCGAATTACTCTGCGAACAGTATCAGTATCAAACCCTCGAACGTCGTTACGTGACACCGAATGCTCGTACGGCTCCATGGTGCCTGTGATGCACAAGGTAAGCGACGCGCTCTCCGAATGGCTGAGATGGCAAAGACAACTTGAAACAGCCAAACATAAAAGTAGTCGAATAGCGCGGGGGATCATGGGACCCCATAGTAACCGGCTCATTATCCTCCAGAGTAGAAGTGAGTTACCGCCTTCCAACGTGGTGAAAAAAATCAAGCCCTGTTGAATCATTTACCCACAATATGGGAAGTTTGGTCGTACAATGATGTAGAAAAGGATACCAGAACGAACTGTTTAGCCCCAAAAAGTATGTGATAGTGTCATGTTCAAACGACAGACCAACAGTCGATTCTGAACTGATGTAGATGTCACCATCATTCAGCTGTAACACCCTTTCGGTGCCTAGCTGCTATGCCACGCAAAGGGAGCACGACGGCTGCTGTGATACTGTCAGGTTTCCCAAGCCTAGACAGGAGAGGTCGAGACGCAGAGGGCGGGTTCGAACCACGGTCAGTAAATTCGCGCTCTAACCACTTGAGCCATCTCGCCTATGATTATTCACAACTACCAGCCTACCGTTTACCCCGTAATGTTCTAAGAATGCCACACGCAACCTACGCTCCTCAGATACGTGGACCATGGATATATTACCCGGACAGCTGATCTCTAAATAAGCAGCATGAGAACGGTGGATCCAAACAACTCACTTGTCTCCATTTCGACTCATTCACTTCTGGATCACCGTCAGCAGCCAAGTCACGACACAATTCCAAATCGCCCAGCTGCAACGCAAGATCAAACTTGTGATCCACATCCGTAGTCACACGCATAGCTTGCGATCGGAATCCTTGTTTTTCCAAAAACTGGGCAATCTTGGTTCGTTGTTCTTTCGGGATACTAGGAAAGATGGTATCGGCAGCGGAGAAATCTCCACGCATCACTGCAGTCTCATACTCTAGTACACTGAGAAGCAGAGAATAGCTAGCGATCTGAAATTGTGGAAAGAATAGACAATTGGAAGAGTGTAGGTGGAGGGCGGGATATCAACACACAGACAACGATGATAGGACCATACGCACCTGTAAATCGCGGTCACTAAGGTACACGCGATTCTCCTTTGCCAGATAGCCCAACAAATGCATGGGCCGGTCCAAGTGTGCCAAGGTGACCAACTCGCCACCAACATAATAGCACAGTCGATTGGCTGTCGTGGTGAATAGGAAAGCATCGCCATACCAGAATCCAGTATGAACTGCGACATTTACTTCACCATTAGGCACAACCTGAGAACAAAGAAGAGCGCGGAGTCAATTGGATGGAATGAAGTTTACTGTAGTAGAGGCAGAAAGATTGAGATCGATAGGGCCTTAGATAGGTGCGGTTTACGGAGGAGAGGGAGGTAGTTATTACCTGAAAGGCCTGTTCAAATCCGTCCGTATCTTCAACCGAACCCGGTGCCGGCTCTGCTTCCGGTATTGCATCAGCAGCATACCGCAGTATGAAAGCCGTTTCGTTTGTACACAATGAGACCAGCTGACCACCTTCATTCCAATACACAGCGCGTGGGCTAATATCAATGCGTCGCACCAGACGGCCCGTATTCCAATCGTAGAAAGTAAGCCCCGTAAGGGACCGAACGCCGAGCAAATGTCCACCGAATATTTGTTCAGCACCATAGTCCAGTTTGAAGGTGCGTAGCTCTTTGAATTGTTTGTATACCTGCAGAAAATGGATGAATCATAATGCTAAGCATCCGATGATACGAGTAACAATTCAAGGGCGCACTGTCAACTACCTACCTTGACAATCGCGTTGCTCTCCCGTACAGCATACATGCTGGCATCGGCCTGGGACCAGACGAATTCCTGTGCCTGACCAAAGGTTTTGTTCCGCAATGCCATGGCTGTGTAGATGATGTACTCTCCGTCGCCACATACTGCAACAAATCGGCCGTTAGCATTGTGTTCAATCGTTTGCGGGTATATTTCACTGGTACCCATATCTTTGAATGTTACGGGAAGACGTTCACCATCCTAAAATCGAGAAAGAGTAAGGTACCAAAAATCTCAGAATAACCGAATTTCGGGTTGACATGTGCTGATAGTTGCAACTGAACGTCGAGCGTCAAGCGCAGGAGAGTACAAACAACAAAATAACCAAGCGAATAATACTTTCAGGTATCAAAATCGCAACTGGGCGGAACTGACCGCTAGGTCCATTAGATGAGTGTCATAACTATATAACCCATACCTTTGCATAACTCATTAACTCGTGATTCTCACTCTATTTTCAGCTCATGTACTACAGTTATTAGACGATTAAAGCGTACATTACCTCTTCCTATTCTGTCTCCTTTCTAATCCCGTCCTGGAACTACTCGACTCTCGCAACAATTTAATCGTCTAATAAAAACGAAATGGATCATATTCTCCGACCTACGGTTTTTGATGCTGATCCACACTCATCAGATGGCATGAAACGATGGACTCATTGGTTCCGTACTTTCAAAGCCTACATTAACTCAATCAAACCCGAAGGTCTAAATAAATTGGAAACTCTCATTCGTCACATCGACCATACAGTGTACGCAGCGACTACGATTCTGCGATAACCTTGCTGGAAAAACTTTACATCCGCCCGAAAAATATCGTGTATGCACGCCATCTTTTTAGCCACATACAAACAAGAACCTGGTCAAGATGTCGACCAGTTCGTTCAAAAACTGAAATCGCT
>NW_008751691.1:1422050-1427579 GCF_000715545.1 Opisthorchis viverrini | reverse complement strand
GGTGGTTACTGTCGACTACAATATGAAACTCGTTGTTGAAACTGATGCGTCCGACATCGCTATTGGTGCATCCCTGAGCCAGGGTAGCCGGCCGGTCGCCTTTTTCTCCAGAACCTTGACTGCAAGCGAGAGAAATCATTCTGCTGTTGAAAAAGAAGCATATGCTATAGGCGAAGCGATCCACAAATGGCGCCACTATCTCCTCGGGAGACATTTTAAATTGATTACGGATCAGCGTTCGGTCGCCTTTATGTATGGGAACCAACAGAAAAGTAAAATAAAGAACGACAAGATTGAATGGTGGGAAATCGAGTTGGTAGGGTATAACTACGACGCCGTCTATAGACCTCGAACAGATAATCGCGTTGCTGATACCCTATCTCGTAACCTTTGTGCCAACATTGCTGGGACGGAAAAACTTGAAGAGCTTCACAACATATTATGCCATCACGGGGTCACGAGATTTGCACATTTTGTTCGTTCTAAGAACCTTCCTTTTTCAGTCAGCGATATCCGACGTGTGGTGTCCAACTGTTCCACATGCTCCGAGCTCAAACCAAAATTTTGTGACACTTTTCGTGGCCAGCTTATCAAAGCCACACAACCGTTCGAACGCCTTAGTATCGACTTTAAAGGCCCACTTCCCTCAAACACTCGTAATAAGTACCTCTTAACAATCATTGACGAGTATTCTCGATTCCCTTTTGCTTATCCGTGCGCCGATACATCCTCTTCCACTGTAATTCGTTGTTTGAGTCAACTGTTGTCAGCGTTTGGTATGCCTGCTTATATTCACTCAGATCGCGGTTCTGCATTCATATCAACTGAACTCAAACAATTTTTGTTCAATAAAGGCATTGCCAGTAGTCATACCGCTGCATATACTCCACAATGTAATGGTCAGGTTGAACGACTTAATGGGGGGCGAGATGGCCCAAGTGGTAAGAGCGCGAATTTACTGACTGGAAGGTCCGTGGTTCGAATCCGACCTCCGCCTCTCGAATTTCCCTGTCTAGGCTTGGGCAACCTGGCAGTACCCCAGCCCTCGTGCTTCCTTCAGGTGGCATGGCAGCTAGGCACCGAAAGGGGGCTACAGCTGAATGATTTTTTTCTACGACTTAATGGTACCCTTTGGAAGACCATCTGCCTGGCTCTAAAGTCACGAGGCTCGCCTGTCACACATTGGGAGGTTGTCCTCCTTGATGCCCTTCATTGTATCAGATCCCTGTTATGTACTAGTATCAACTGTACCCCACACAAACGTTTCATGCCGTTTACACGACGAACAGCCTCCCTACCTACCTGGCTTACTGGCCCTGGGCCAATCNCAGGGGCTAGGGGAGTCAGGAACCAAACAAGCAGCGAATAAGGCGGCTATGCCGATAGAAATACACCGGGACAGGTGTGATTTACTGGCAGAATGCCAGATAATGATCCAATAGTGGTGGTGAATGGTATCCCCCAATCCAAATAAAACTGACTGCATAATAGGGAAGGAAGTCATGGAACCTAAATAACAGGACTTGAGAGGTATGTTAGTCCAGCAGATAACTCAGGAAAGAGACAATGCATGCGTGAATTACCGACGGGTTGTAGGCACCATACACCAGCTTAATGGGGGAACCAGAAAGATTGAAATTACCTGAATATCATCCATACCACCCGGACCCAGAGTAAGCGAACGCAGATTGGCCTGCATCAGTTCCGCGTGGCGAGCGCAGACCACTTTACCCGAAGCATCCATAGACATGGCCGGTTCATCTCGCCCAAGTGAAATAACAATGGTGCCCTCGTCGTAACCGATCGCGACAGTCTGCTTGCCACGGTAACAAGCCATTGCCCAAATGCGCTCCAGACCATAGTTTAAAGTGGATTCAAGACGATAGGTGCCCGAGTGCCAGACACGAACAGTACCGTCCTCCGAACCAGTCAGAATAATCGGGAGCTCTGGATGAAAGGCGACCGCACTGTGAAAATAAGAACAAGTGACCAGTGAAGCAAATGATAAGGTGGAAGAAATGGTGCAATTCAAGGTCTGATGGACGAATTCCATCCAGCTGATCGTATGAGGTCATATGAGACTATGAGGATGGTTTTAAACATCACTATCCATGACTGATCGAATACTCAGCTAACAGAGCTCATCAACACCAGCATTAGGCGACCGGCCAGTAGCGACCAGTCTGACGGCCGTACAGATGGAAAGAATGGTAACGCGATTACCAATGAAAAATAGAATAGTCTCAGAATCTTGCGGGAACCGAAGGCAATGAAGGTACCTGTGAAATGTGCTGGAAGGTACGCTCATACATTAACAAAGGACTAAGCACCGACGATGCGTAAAACGGTTTTCGGTCCGACCCGTCAGAACAAGCTCATCCGAGAAATAACTAGGTTGTTTGAACCAATCTGTGAGCAAGAACGCGCATCAGGCAGGTGGAACAATCAATCATCATACTTCTATCTGAAAAGCAACTGTTCCAACCACAAAGGTATCAACCCGATGCGTCATAATGCGACAACTGTCTGAAATAATAGTTCGATCGGCACATGAGACACGATCCCTGGAACAACAAGTAGGGTTTCGCCTGGTTAGCGGATGTGTTGATCACATATTCTGATAGCTCAGTGGTCAAAGCGCCAGCTTAGTGACCGGAAGATCCGCGGTTCGAAGCCAATCTCAGCATCTCGACCGCTCCTATGTAAGCTTGGACGACCTGGAAATATCCGAGCCCTCGTGCATTCTTCCGTTGGCATGACCGCTAGGCACCCATAGGGTGCTACGGTTGGATGGTTTTTCTCTTCACATTATGTAGAATACTTGAGCAATCCCATAGACACGAGTGGCCGCACTTTCAATAGAGGCTTTGACCCCGCAGATGGACCAGTCCTTCTACATATCCTGGGACAAGAAGGAAGGCCCCTAAAGTTTGGAAATACGCTCCGTGCGCTTCATCCTCAAGCTTCCGGACATTTAAAACTTTACACCGAAATGTTCGGAAGTTTTCTTGCAACCGGTGGGGCTCGACAAAGTTATGTTGCCTCTCTCTGCCTCTGCTGTCGAGGACGCTGAAACCAGCTTGCTGATGGCACCTTGATTCGACATGATGGTAGGATGCATCTATTTTAATGCTATCCAAAGGTGTAGAGAGCATTCCCTTGAGGGGACGAAACCTCGTTCTTTACTCGTGGTTGTATGGTCACCAACCTATTGTTGCAATTGGTGATGATTATGACTGGTTTCAACTCCGAACTCTTGTTGGCAAAAGGCACACGGGGGGACAGGCCAACTTAGCAACGCGAAATGAAGGCGTCCAAAATCCAACTCAGTACTATGGGATCTTCACATCCTCCTGGCTATCAACCGTATAATTTTCCTCACACGTGGTTGGAAACTCTACAGGACATGGCACATAACCGGCCCGAGTGGCAAGCATGCTGTCAATTCCTAGTGAACCGTCCAGCTGAAGTTAGCCCGTCGTTGTGTACTGGGCTCTTGGTGAGTGGAATTCACAAAGGACATCGGGTCAATCCAACTGATGGCATCGCACTTTGGTAAGATACTCAGGTGCTTCTATCGCGTCGTTCTTCCAAGATGTAAGTGGCCTGTTGTTGATGGTAGTTTATCAGGATCCATCTCCTAAATGGAGTTATACAAACTGAATTTAAAAATTTGCATTTTAACCCGAAAAGTGAAAACTCATCCAAACGTAATAACGGCCTTGGTACCAAATTGCCATTCTGAAGAAATCTATCAACTACCAACTTGCACACTAACTGTTGGTTTATTATATCCACAGATGGGAATTAATTGAAGTAAGGTGATTCCAAGGAGATCGCTACGAGGTGGGAGGGTTTTCAATCACTTGGGAGGGACCTCTATTAGACCAAATCGCATCCGGTGTCGTGGTTGACGGGAGCATTGCTAAGAATATTCCAGGGAGTCTTCCTGAGGATACTCTAGATGTGCACTGGAGATCACGGCTTCGAAGCGAAAGCAGCACTGGTTAGCTCGAGAAAGATCAGCCATTATGGAACGAATTTACTGACCGAGGGATCCACCGTCCGAACCCAAACTCAGCATCTCGACTGCTCATGGCAACCTGACAGTATCGGCTTTTTTATTGGCATGGCAGCTATGCACCGAGAGTATCACAGCAGGATGCTTTTATCTGACCTAAAGCTGTTATCTTGTCGTGGTGGTCGGGCTTCTGTTCTGCAATGAGCCTGCAGGCTATACTGCCGGAACTCAGTTCCCCAAGGTTCAACCATGCCAGAAGGGCCAACTGGGAGCAGTCCGAAGAAGAAAAAAGCGAGTCTTGGTGCTGCGAGGAATCGTATTACGAGGCGTATCATTCAATACGGTCGAAATACTTTTAAAACCTAAGAGTCAGGCGCTGCTCAAAAGGCTCCTGCTTCGTGCAGTTGCACTATGAGTGAGACAGTAATACCTTACTTGCTGCGTCCTCGGGACAGGCTGGCTGGTCTCTGCAGTCAAGTGGGTCGGATTGTTGAGCCGTTGTCCCGTGGATGGGTCCTCCAGGAAAACCCTAACCGTCGTCTCGCGATCCAGACTTCTGGTCCGCGAACAAAACCCTACATTGTCCCACTACCTTAAGCTTTTGAGTCAACGGCTTGAGATGGTGTACCTAAATCAAGCTCCCTCAACCGCCTTGAGCAACCGAGAAGTTTTAGTCGCTCTTGCAGCTCTTTGATCACTCGCCCTCCCACACACCCATCGAATGTTGTGCGATGCTGCTGCTATTCCCATAGCCATTGTTCCGTATCTAAATTATTAACTGGAGAAGTAAACCAAAATAATTTCCTACTAACCTAAAATGGTCTGATGCACGTTGCAGCCTTCAATGTCCGCACTCTATGTCAAATTGAGCAACAGGTATCTCTTGCTGAAACCTGTCGATGTATGGTGTCTCCGAAACACACATGTAAGACCCCACTTCTGCCGTGTACCTCAAGCCGCTTAGGACGAGCCCAGATGTCCCACGTTTCACTCTTCGGGCATCCGGTGATCCTGACGCAATGGCTCGTGGTATCTACGGTGCGGGAGTTGCACTCAGCCCCAAGGCTGAAAGCGCTTTAATGGAATGGATCCCAGTAAACGGTCGTCTTTGAGCTATGTGGTTGCCTGTCGCGAGTGTTGCGGTCCAGCAGGAAGAACGGATATAATAGTCCTGGCGGGTGATATGAATGTCTAAGTTGAATGGCTAAATGCAGAAGAAGCACAGTTTGGAGTGGGTGTTCGCGTTACGGACAACGGGGAGCGGCTTTTTTTAGTTGTGTGCTAATCATCGTCTGCACATGGCCAGTACGAGATACCAGCACAAACGCTCAAATCTACTGACTTGGAAGTCACCAAACCCAGGACAGTCATGGACCAAGTTGGATCACGTGGCTATCAGTTACCGATGGACATCCTCTGTTAAAGACTGCCGTTCCGCCTACGTCACCTGTGGCGTACGCGTGACATCAGCTTAACCGTCAAGGGTCGAGTTTACAATGCTGCGGTGC
>NW_008751691.1:1404442-1421008 GCF_000715545.1 Opisthorchis viverrini | reverse complement strand
AGACCCAAAGCGAAATAAATAGAACGTCGAAAGCCGCCCGCCGCCATAATCGGAAATCCAACGTGGGATAGCGTTTCTCCAACGCAACAAGACACCCTGCTCAGACGGTCAGAAGCCAGCGCTCTTCAAGGAAGGTAGTGAACGACCTCATGACGCCACTCCGGAAGATTTGGAGCGAAAACAGATCACCAGTCGAATGGAGCACCTTGATTCTATTCCTCAAGAAGGGTGCCATAACCTCACGCGAAGACCAAGCAGGTATCTATCGTATCTAAGGTAGTCTCATGCATTATTCTGCGCAGGCTGACCGATTATAGGGATGAAGAGATTTGTGAGAATCAAAGGGTCTCGCGCTGGCCGAGGATAAATCGACCATGTATTTAGCTCTCGAACACCACCATTCCTTCGAATGCTCACACTGGTCATTTTCCTTTGTCCGAGAGCTGCTTTCGACTCTATCGACCGGAGGATAAATCGACCATGTATTTAGCTCTCAAACACCAACATTCCTTCGAATGTTCACACTGGTCATTTTCCTTTATCTGAGAGCTGCTTTCGGCTCTATCGACCTTTCGACTCTATCGACCGCCAAAAAATTAGGCGGTATCTGGCGACCAAGGATGTCTCTTCCAAAGTATGCGAACTGCTCTGAGCGGGTACGGTAATACAACAAACCCTCACCTGAATTCACCAAGTCCAATGGTGTGAGGCAAGGCTGCCCTCTCTCACCTTTCCTCGTCAACTTCGTTGCTGCTTGAAACCTCTGAAACCTTGGAGGTCGAAATGCTTCCGGGACGTTCGTTCACAGACATTGAGTATGTGAGCGACATAACACTCCTTAGTTCACATCCTTGAAAAATGCCAAACATTTTGAATAATCTGAATAACTCTCCTGCATGGCTTGGCATGCAATTCACACTTGCCAAGTGTAAAGTGCCGCTACAGGACTGGGTGGGCTCAGGCTTGCAAACAAACCAAGTGACGTGGTAGGTCAATTTGTTTAACAGGGTAGTTGTATAAGTTCCGGTGGACAGGCTGAGGACGAGATTAAACCTCGAATCGAGAAGGCCGGGTAGCTTTTGCCAGCCTGCGACACCTATGGCGCCGACGTGACGTTAGTCTGTCTCTCAACACCGGAATTAGTTGCAGAGCGACTTTATACTGGTTCATGGACCAGAAACGTGGCCTCCACACACAGAGGGGATACGAAATCTCCCAGTGTTTGACCACGTATCTCCGAAGCATTGGTCCGGCCCGGTGGAAACATCGGATCAGCAGTGCAGAGATATGCTGGAGAGTTTAGGGGATAAAGAACTCTCTTACAATATAAGAATTACTCAAGCTTCTCATGTTGTGCTGTAATCCGCAATCCCTGGGACGGTTTGCTACTTAGGGCTCTTTCCATCCAGGCCTGTGCTGAGTGGAAGCGACAGAGGTGGACAGTGTACGACCTGGCAACGCACTGGCAACACTAACCATTAAACTCAGTCGGGCTGGTAACTGCTGCATCCCTAGATGAAGACCACGTGACTCAACTCACCAACAGTTGATGACATTGGCAGAAATGGCCCGATCGCGCAGTCAATGACGCTCATGCGTTAAAGCTATCGCCTTTAATGCGTAGCTGCACAGAGCAGAACTAACTGAACATGTTACCGCCTCCAATTCTTGCCCGTATCTGTCATGCTCTTCCGCTTTCTGGTGATCGAAACCGTGGCAGTTAGAACCAACGTGCCCTTGGCACATGGTCTATAGATGATAAACTGAAGGAACTGGTGCAGCCAAGATACATCCATTGGGATCACTTGTCCATCGTTTTTCGGGCAAAGTCCCGATTTTCCGACCAAGAATGTCTCAATGCAATGAAGCCTTAGCGAAAATCGTCGTATCGTTCAGCTGTAGCACCCTTTCGGTGCCTAACTGCCATGCCACCCGAAGGTTGCACGAGGGCTGGGATACTGCCAAGTTGCCCAAGCCTAGACAGGGGAGTCGAGAGGCAGAGGTCAGGTTCGAACCACGGACCTTTCGGCCAGTAAATTCGCACTCTAACCACTTGGGCCATCTCGCTTCCCAGCCTTAGCGAACAGATAGACAAGTGATATCCCGGTGGGGCGAGCAATCGTCCTGTAATCGGACACGAGATGAATGCATAGGGATTTTTACTGAGTCAGATAACCTGCCATCATCGCCATCAGAGACAGCTACATCAGTGTTGACACTGAATTTCCCGGGAAATTTGTTCCGGTTCTGGGTGAAATTCCTAAATATCGCCTGGAAGGACGGCAAAGCTACTGTACATATGGAAGCGTCCATCTCACCATTGGTCTACGCCGAAGTCTTGCCGATGAACGTAAAAAGATATCCGCAGTGAGAATTCATTGCGGGGGAGCGGACGCTGAGAAGAAAAAGACTAACAGCTTGATCGCAGTTCACTGATACAGGCAATACAACACACGAACAGAGTGGGCAAAACACACACACAGGAAACGATACCTAATATTCTGAGCATGTCCTTCAAGAGTCTGGACACATGCCTTCGTTTGGTAATCCCATATTCTCACGGTCTTGTCATCAGCTCCACTAGCCAGATATGGCTTATCGCCGAAAATGTAGTAGTCCACACAATTCACCCCACGTTCATGACCCTCCAATGTGAAGTTAGGACTTGGAGAGCCCAAACTCCACACTTTGACGGTATGATCCAACGAGGCACTGGCGAAGGTGTTATTGTCTTTTGGGTTGAAGACCAGCTGCATCACGTAATGGCTGTGTCCTTCAAAAACCTAAAGGTTAAATAAAACAAAGATCGGTGCAACACATGGCGGATGTAAGTGGACCATAAAAAACAAGACAATAAATAAAATCGGGGTCCATTGCATTTGGGCACTTATGCGCTGTTTGTGATGACGGTGATACAGGTGGACGTAAAATGTAAAAGCATAACAAAATGGGGAAAGCAATGTGGTAACACTGTCTCTTCCTGGTCGGCTTTGCCGCGCATTCTAATGAATTCCATCTGAGGCCGTGGCTGCCACTCGTAGTGATGTATAGCACTCTACCAATCATATCGAAAATCACATCCAGGTAAGTTCAGAGACCCATCACACAAATAACTTCTATAATCAGTGTCCGTACATTTCATGGGCACCTGAGGCAGCTCAGCTCAATTTCTTTTGATCACAGCAACCCAGTGTTAGTGGTAGAATGAATAACAGCGTCAGCAAGGGCTACCCTAAGAGCTAATTGCTAATTGTGTCTTCAGCTCATAAGCAAGCTCCAGTTAGCAGAAGAGACAGTCATCAATTAATGCTACCCTCTGGTGGCTAACAGACATATGATCCAGCAACTCCTTTTGTGCTCCTTTGTGCATGTTGGCTGCTGAATAAGAAAGTTCACACGTGCTGGAAACAGATGACAGCCAGCAAACAAATAAAGATAACACTCAATCGCAGATGTTGATCAGTAGCCAACGACTTGAGAATGCGTACCAATTGCCAGAACCACAATACCTGTTTTCGGAACAAATCAATCGATGCTGAGAAACCATGTTTTCTAAATTCGGAGCTGAAAACAGTCGAATCCCATTGCCATATGATGAATAATGATCGCTAGCCGAGACGAATGCCTGTGTTTTCAATGAAGTCGGCTAAGCGAATGCAAAGATGAATGGTAACTGGTAGCAGCAGATTAAATTCTGCTAAAGAGCCAAGTTCAAATTCCCAGCAATGAACTCAGCATAAGATGAATACATATCCGAAGAGTAAGGAATGGAATAGCTGAGTTCCCTCCATAGATGCTGTGAAGACAATTTAGCTGGGATCTTCTGTAACTTTGTAGGGCAGACTTTCTACTAGTGAGTAACCTAACTATTCATCATACTAGAAATGATTTTTCCCAAGTATTTTGATTCGCTTCACTATGGAGTCATTTGGACAGGTAAGCCACTCATTGGAAGGGGCTAGTCGGCTCACATTTGGCGCAACATTCTGGCCTACTGCGCAAAGTAGCAAAGGCTTCCTTGCAGACCCGAGAAGCCATTAAGCGTTAGACAGTAGTGGAGAATAAACGTGCCAGAGGAAGGGTGACATCCCTATACATCAAATGAATGGAGACCTGGAGAAACAAAAAACTCTGACAAGCAAAACGCTTTCCGCTGCCAAGAATGATAAGCAGAATAAACGGGGAACCATTAACGACAGGTTACCTGAGCACATGTCCAGTTTTTCTCCCAGTCCCACAAACGAATCAGCATATCATCGGAAGCAGTAAGAAGGAATGGCTGTGTAGGATGGACGGCTATGGATCGAATGTAGTCAGAATGGGCTTCTATTTGTTGAACTCGCTCCAGTGTGTTGTAATTGAAGACTCGTAACTGAAGGATAGAATTGGGAAAGTAAACGTACAAAAATTGAACAGGATGCTGCAAAAGGCACTCCAAAATTAGACCACTTCAAATTAGTCTCCTGCACATGCCAATATGGACCACGGTGGAATATGTGCAAAAACAAACCGCTAAACACATCTTTCTGATCTTGGAAACAAAGAGGAAGGAAAAGGAACCCATAACAGGAACGACTATAGCTCACGTTTACAAAACAGAAAGTACAATTACCACTATTCAAGCGAGAAACTAAACCATGCCTCCAAGTGGTCTCACGGTCACAAACCAGAAAAAGTGGCTGTCAAGCAGTTCCTCGTGAGAGTAAATTAAAAACATAATCATAACTTAAATGGTTGCCGAAAAGTCATGGACATTCAGCCGCCGTTTTACCCTTCTGGAAAATCGTTCAGCTGTAACACCCTTTCGGTGCCTAGCTGCCATGCCACGAGGGCTGGGATACTGCCAGGTTGCCCAAGCCTAGACAGGGGAAGTCGAGAGGCGGAGGTTGGGTTCGAACCACAAACCTTCCGGTCAATAAATTCGCGCTCTACCTACTTGAGCCATCTCGCCAATTCTGGAAGCTCATCAGGCAGGCGTGATCCCCTAGTTTTCATCAACCCTACGTTCCACTTGAACACCAAATTGTACGCAATCGGCGAAATTCGCCCATTTGTAAACTAAGTTGGCGTTACCGGGAGAGTCGACTGAAGCCCAGCTGAACCCAAAGACTAGTGCAAACGATGGATTTGGTTGGGTCTGCCGTTAACATCATCATTATCATCATCGACAGCATGACATCTGTGTTCAACACCGATGCTTCGCTGCCGTGAACAACCTAAAGTGTAACTGAATGTAATTCGTCAAAATCAAATTCTTTTTCGCTTGTTACCACTGGGCGAAAACGTCCTAATGCATCGTGTGCTGCGTCCTAGAGCCCAAGAAGCACTACTGGGAAGGAAGGCATACTTCAGCATTACTGATGCGACGTCTCCATTAGTTTTGGTAATGCTCCAAAGACAGAATCAACCACTGAAAGTTTCTTAACGCCTTCAGGCTGCAGCGGCCAGGTTTCTGACCCATATAATGTACGGCTCACAGAAGCGTTGTAAACTAGGGAGCCGGATCCCGGAAGAGAGCGAGGGGTAGTCAGTTTAATTACAGTACTTAATATAGAAGATAAGCGTCCAGCTGTGACACCCTTTCGGTGCCTGGCTGCCATGCTACCCAAAGGGAGTACGAGGGCTGGGATACTGCCAGGTCACCCAACCCTAGATAGGTGAAGTTGAGATGCAGAGGTCGGGTTCGAACCACGGACCTTCCGGTCAGTGAATCCGCGCTCTAACCACTGAGCCATCTCGCCCCTGTAATTGCGTCCGGTATCCTTGTTTCTAACAGACAGTATACCTCTATGCAGAGATCCATCGTATGAACAAGAGGTGGTTGTTGTCCTGCTTGATTCAGCTTGAGAACATTGCAAGGCAGCTAAGTTGGCTAGCTTTTAGGGTTTGAAAACGGACCCGGAAGTGCTTGGGGTTTTTACTGAAGTTGAAACTGAATGTGATGTATGGTGAACCAAGCTGTCAGTTCTACTTCTGGGACCTACAGAGAGAGTAATCAAATTTGGGTGAGGCAGGGTAACATGGAATACGTGAAAGTGGAGGAGTCAGTGATAGCGTGTTTCCTCTCACCCTCCCTGCTGTATACAGTAATTAAGGCGACCCGGCTGGTGGCACGACACGACGTCGGGTGTGGTATGGGAGTATTGCTCGCTGTAAGCGTCACAGTTGTACGTGGACTGGGATACTTCCAATGCGCACATTCCTAGACAAAAGGGCGATTAGGGTTCTCGACCGAAGCCTGACCGCAAGGCGGCGGTGACTGTCCGAAAATGCAATTGCACTGCCTCTCGTATAGAAAGAAGTCACTATCCATGTTCCAAGTCTTAACCTGGAGGACCAGAGACTGTGTTGGTCCTCTAGCTACAGACCAACCTGAGACTCCGTATGTACCACGCGCGAACCACCCAGTATAGCTCAATGGGTCCCGAAGACACAAACCGTTACACCACGGCAAGGTCCAGTCACTTTGTAAC
This sequence comes from Opisthorchis viverrini, assembly GCF_000715545.1. Classification (NCBI taxonomy): domain Eukaryota; kingdom Metazoa; phylum Platyhelminthes; class Trematoda; order Opisthorchiida; family Opisthorchiidae; genus Opisthorchis; species Opisthorchis viverrini. The sequence goes on along the minus strand of NW_008751691.1, from coordinate 1,414,535 downwards.
AGCGAACCCCTCAATCAGTGCCGGTTCAGCCTATTTGGGTCCATCTATGAGAAGGAGATCGTCCCAGATAACTGGGGTGAGTCGATTTTCGAAAAAGGCACTCGCAGTAAATGTGGTCACTACAGACGTGTCAGCTTGACTCACGTTGCAATAAGGGATCTGGTATCACTGATTCTTTATCGCCTTACGGCACCGCATGAAGCATCAAGAGGGATTTTGACCTGGTAGAGGCTGCGTCGATCGCATCTTCACACTCCCTCAGGTGTCAGAAGGCCACAGTACAGGCAACCCACAATCTTGGTTTTCCTTCAAGGGTGCGTTCGATTCCGTCGATCGGTCAGTGCTGTTAACTACACTTGATCAACAGGGTATGCCCCCGAAGTTTGTGAAAATAATCTGATCCCTATAGTCACATACTTCTTAACATGAGCGTGTGCTGAGCTCTCCGAAAGCTCAAAATTCTGGTGCTGAAATCATTGCTGGTGAGAATTTTGGCGACCTGAAGTATGCAGAGGATATCGTCTTCGAAGACGAAGGCGAAGCAGAAGCCGTGTTGCATAAATCGACCACAATCACACCATCCATCGGTGTGCGTCTTGCACCTTGGTTGTGCAAATTCGTGCTTCAGAACGTGCAGTATCTGAGTATACCCCTTACAGTTCAAAGGGAAGCACAAGTGGTTGTGAAGAACTTTACATACCTCGGTAGTCGTATTAGCTCCGAAGGAAGTGTCTGATTAAGTCAGCGCACGAGTTTCAAAGGCCCGAATTGTCTGCTAGTTTGCGTCACTTGTGGCGTCAAAAGCGATATAACTGAGCCTCGAGAGTCGTGTGTACCAGACTGCAGCAAGGGCTGTGTTGTTGAACCTTTGCAAAACATGGCCTCTGCGGACAGATGACGTCCTTGAGCTTTTGACCACCGATGCCTCAGAAGTGTTGCTGGTGTCAGATGGCATTAGCGAGTCTGTAACCCGAAAACGGGCATTTGGTTGTGCAGCAGGCACTTTGGCGGAAAAAATCCAGCGCCATCAACTACGATGGCTAGGCGACGTGTTACACATGTCGAAGCAGTGTCCACCGGAACGAGTATTGTTCTCTGAACATCCAGAATGACGCAAACTGCGGTGTGGTCATGCATGGCTTGGCGAAGGTATTAAACAAATTATGAAGCTTTTAGACATTGTTGATGCGGTCCGTCACCCAGGATGGTTTTGCGTGACTATCCCTCCACCTGGTTGGAGACATTTCAAGAAATGAAGGCTAATCGATGTTGGTGGCGTTAGTGCTATCACTTTCTTCCTATATTGCTTGATTGACCGCTTGGCGGTGGAGGTACCCCAGAATTCTCAAAACAGGTTAGCAGCAGGTCTCTTCCTCCATGCACTTTTTTCACTCTAAGATTTTAAGTATAATAAGAGGTGTTGCTGATTATTCTGGATAGAAATGCAGTCATTGGCTAGACCACCGAGTTAAACACATGTGTCTACTACCTCAAACGGCTAACTCAGTCTTGCAGCACCACACTACACTTTTCATGTGTGAAACGCATACCAACCCGTGAGACAGAATTACATAAAGTATCCACTGTTATCTGCACCAAAAATGACGTCAGATCCAATAAAAGCTATCTCGCCTGCGTGTTCGATAGCTAAGCGAATGTTCTGGGAGCAGTTAGACCCCATAGATATTAGAGGCTAAGGGTGAGTCTTCCACGTTCATTTCAGCGGCGAATTTGAAGAGAAACGTTGAAAGAACAGCCTTGTTCGAAACCACTTGACGTAGTGAACTCAAGCAAGGCATATTGGAGAACTGAGTAGGAACAACGAAAGTATAGGACTCTGGTCCACCGCACGAACGAATGTTCTAAAACTTGGAAGTGACTAAGTCACGGTATAAAAGTAACGACCTTCTAACACTAGATCAGAAAAGCGGTCACGAAATTGTCTTAAGTGCACCAGAGTACACTGTTGCGGAGATACGACACAGCACGAGGTGAAAGCATTGGTGTGATGAGAACCAAGGGAGCAATATGAAATAAGATTGGTTCGAGGAGTGGAAAGTGATCGGAAGTGCTTCTGTTCATTGGTTCAGTCATCTAGACAAGAGAATACAATGGCTCCTTAACCACCAGATGGTGATGTTATTGAGCTAATGACCAATCCAATTGTCACGATGGAAGTTCAGCGAATTGCTGGTTTTGAACCCAGCCAAGTCCAAAGGTCCAACAGGAATCCACCTCAATCCCAAGGACGGTAGCGGGAAATGTAGAAAACACAACTAGCTTGGTGTAGCGATCAAGCACTGACGTGACTGGAGAATGATATACCCCCACACGGAAACGATGGAGGAAAATGGCAGGGAATCAAACGCCTGTTGGACTTACTGACGTTCCGGCAAGTGATGGAAAGAACAGTCGGCAAGATCAGTGGAATTTTGCTCATACTCTATTCTGAGAAAAAAATTCGCTTAAAAGTGACCTGGCAGCGCCCACCGTTGGTGTGCCACGGGGCAGTACTTGAACCTCCGGTGTTTATGATATACATCAGTGATCTAACGGGGAAATTGAAGTTGCTATTTTCAAACATTAAAGCCATCCAAGGGTTGCGCCGGTAGAGTGGGTTGGATAGGATGGAAGCCGTTTATGATCTACGACTTGCCACTGAACTCAATGAAACTCACTATTTTTTCTTCGCAGGGTCATCATGTGCCGAAATTCAGGTCGGATGACTCCCCCATACCTCGATGTTAAACGCGAAACATACGGTAACCTAAACGAAATACACTCATTTGCATGCCGATTTGGTTTTGACGGCACACGCATCTGGAACTCAGATGAATCTCTCTCTCCATCCTCAGTATGGCCACAGGTCATCATCGACAGCATGACATCAGTGTTCAACACCGATGCTTCACTGCCACAGGTGACAATGTTAGAATGTCTCATGTCTCACTGAAACGATCGGAAGGCAGCAGACAGCTTGAAGTATGCAGACCAGTGCACTGTCTTTAGTTAACCATTATCTGAAGGAGAACGACTGAGTTTGCATCCTGATTTAATTTCCGTCTCCAGTCGCAATTTCGTCTCCTGTAAAGTCTTTTCTGAATTGTCTAAAACAAAACAGGGGGAACATAGTCATTTAAAACAGGTACGGTGCTTGAAAGGGAATTTCCCCTACCTACACCAGAAACCGTTTGTTTCAAGCCACGGACCATTGCTCAGCGTATGAAGGCCACTTAGGAGAGAAATCAGTAGTGCTCCTTTATAGGAAAGATTTTAACGTCTACACCGTGATACTGTCTGTATCGGCAACTTATCGGTTTAGGTGTGGCACTTCAACGAAGATTAGATATAGTCAAGCGGACCAAAACAGAAAGGATTTGTTTTACGTGAACCTGTGTGGTTATTTTATTGAGTGCGGTTTGTTGGGTTAGTGTATTTATCCGAAAATACTTGACTTGAGAAGCAGGAGGCACAAATTCAGTGTCCGTAATTTCATACCCAAATTAGGATTTAACACGGATATAAGGCAGACGGAAGGTTCATGAAGGCCATTCAAGGAAAGACTGGAGCGAATGGAACAAACCTGCAACAAACGGTGTAAGCTCCCACATGTGTACAAGATGGCAATCGCTCATTCGGGCGTACCCAATAGATCTCTTATGGAGCCGGAAAGGAGTTAGGGAATCGGGCAAGAACCCCGAAGCACCACCGAGCAGGAATCCGAAAGGGTTTCACCGCTCACCCCTACAGAGCGGTGAATCTTTGGAACGGCTTTGCTGAGTTATCGGGGCTCTCAGTGAAGGAGTTTCTCAAAAGCTGAATGAGATATAAAAACACTTCGTCGCAGTTAGAATGCCCTGGATACAACGAAGACAAGATGTACGGCAAAGGTCTTACGAAACTAACTCCATCTCTTCTCGATAGTGCCGGGCGAATGATGAACGATCGATGTTACCTGTTTCATTGCTGCCTCCATGCAAGTCAATATAGATGGCCAGTTTAATTCTGATAAGAAACGGAGTAGTAGGTATTAGAGGGAGAGCGATACATCCTCTCCAGCTAGCTAGCTAGCTAACATGATGAGGATATTAAGTACTTTTTCAATTTTCCAAGATTAGAAAATTCAGGACTCGGATTAATCTGAGAACTCAACAACAGAAATTTAAGGGGACTTGAAACATAAGCCATGAAAAAAGCATCCGATTGGTTTTTCACCGCCAGTGTCGTAAAAGGCACGTATTTCACGGTTATGTTGTATATAACAAACTACCTCAGGGCCAGAATACTAGCTACTTCTGATGACAGAAGAGAGGGAAGGGACCACATGAGACTGACGCAAGGCGTTAGAATGTAAACTAACCTGAAGGTCATCTGAGCCTGTAACGATCCAGTTTTTTCGCGCAACAAACTTTACAGCACGGACGGGTGAAGTACAAACTTCAAGGGTCTTGATCAGTTGCTGACCCTCAATATTCCACACGTGAACATTCCCGTTATAAAGAGCGGCACATATCCACGGTTCAGTTGGATGCAAGTCGACAGCCTTTACGCGATCAGAACGGGCCAAAAGCTTTCGTTTAATGTCTAACCGCAGCGGCATTTCTCCGAGGCGTCCAAAAGTTTACGCGCTGGACGTCTTCGAGTAGCCCGCCGTTTTGGGAGCACACTAAAACAATTCTCAGATTTCAGAACCTCGAGCGGTTTCAAACAACTAGAGTGTTTCGCGTCGTGTCTTGCATTGCGGTCACGTATGAAACCACGCGAGATTATGGAATATTGCAAATTCGGCAGCGTCTTTGATTTCAGGTTAGAAGTAGTGTACTTGAAGGGGTCCATTGGCCGCACAATGCTCTTAGTTGCAAAATGTTTACTAATGGAATAAAGCGTTTTGCGCCAAAATGTTGCATTTTGTTGCGTTCGTGCTCACATCGAAAAGCATCCCAATTTACCTCCAATTTTCTGCAGCTCACAAATTTTACACCGATGCAATCAGACCCCTGGAAGTCTAGTGAAATACATTCCTAGCATTGGTGAGACCCCGGGATGCCTAGGTGGGGCTGAACCGTTTGTACTCGAACTCTGAACTCAACTTTCTGCCTCTCTTGGTCCGTCAGGGACACGTCGTAGCCTTAGAAAACTCTACTCCACTGTGCGAACATTGAGCGCCTTACATGAATGGAGAATTAAACAAAATTATCGCAGGAATTAATAGATGGTCATAGATAAAGACTATCCAGGTCGTGCAAAGAATACTCTTTGGCAAGAGCTGCATGAGAAGTGGACTGGTATGTGAACAGTAGCCGGGTGTCATGTGGCAGTCGCAGACGTGATAGAATGGAGGGAAAACTGTCAAAAGGATTTCTAGTGGTAACTACCCTCCTGTTAACTGGCTGTTGCAAGACACCTTGGACTCTTGACCAGGATACCTTGAGACCTAGCCTGGGTTATGTGACGAACCAAAAAAGGAATTATAAACTGAAACAAGCCAAACACACGCACCGCCTGGGTCGATAGGCAGAGAGAACACCTGTTCGAAGCAAAACTAATGTAGAATCGGTTTGAAAATCAACGGTCGTGCCAGTGGTGACAGGACATTCACATACCAGCCGATATGGCTCTGAGATAAGGAAGATATGGTAAAATGAAATCTCAACGGACGCCGCCCCCACTGAAGTGTTACGAAGAGAGATTCAAACATGTTTAAGTGTAAGTTAAGGAATCTTTTTGCCAGCACTGTACTCGGGCCAACAGTAAGCGCTCAACCCAAATGAATTTCTGATTTGTCTGCTGACAGTCAACTCCAGGCACTCAGCATGCTGCTTCCGATGATTGATGTTCAAAGGTCGATTTCTCCTGTCAACTCGAACTTACGGATTGCGTTTGTGCAATTGATTACTTTGCCACGCAAGTCAGGAGGTGAGTATTGAGCCAAAACAATGGTAAATCGTTCTTTTTCAAGGTTTGAACTAAGCATTTCTTGACTTCTCTACAAATCACGTACGTAATGTCCAAATGGTGGAGCTCAAAAACCTTTTGCTCAACTGCATTGATCATCAAGGGTGCGCACTAGCTCGAAGTCGATGATTTACGCCTGAACTGAATTACTGTTACTTGCGTACAAAAAATCGCAGTCGAAACGCCGGAGAAGCGGACTAAGTTATGCTGTCATTATGCACCCTCAAGCTTGACTTATGTTTAGCCTCCAAAAGATCCAAATACCAGAAACCTTTCAAACAGTCCATAAATAACGGACAGGACTACTTCATATGTGTGCGTCAGTCATGTAATATCTGAATGAATAATGGTTGGATAAATGTGTTGTATTGCAAAGCGAGTTGCAAGCCGAAAGTAGTTGTAGCATTTCCAGTGCTTAGGCAAACAACCTGGATCACTGACTTCAGTCACAGGGTTTAAGTGGTGTGTAACAGTGGAAAAACTTCCAGTAATTGAGGATCTGTATCGTTTCAGCGCGGGATCGCGCATAGCGACTACGGTGGAATTGAATCCAAATAAATACTTTCGGAATTCTGAAACACAGAGTGACTGACAGCCCACCACCTACAGAATTTCGATTGGTTGAAAACGTTTTCGGTGATTTCAACTTTTGCCCAATTCGATGAGCAATGTAGAAAAAATTTCCTCGTTCCCTCAATCAACTTCACTAAATTTGTCTAGTACATCACGCAACTCGCTTGCTCCGCAAGCACAAAAATCATGCGATGAACCCTGTCCCGCACGCAGACTTGACCGGCAACAAGTCACTTCTCATCTTATATACATTAGAGCGTTTCTATTTATTATACACACGGCTAACCTCCCTATATATATATATATATATATATATATATAAAGACATAACACAGTCAACACATATACTAGCGCGTGCAGGTGGGCGGAAGTCTGCCAAACACTTCAAGTTCAAGGGCCATTACGGAACATATGTAGCAGCTATACTGTGGAGAAAACACTTTCCCTCCGTCCACACTTTCACCCAGGGAACTCTCAGGAGTTATCCACAAAAGATAAGTCACATTTTGGCTTGGTCCATTGTTCGGACTGCATTTATTTTATCATGGTGCAACTAGCAACTGTAAGCTACTATCAACCAATGTGAAAACTGTTGTTGGTGCATACAACTTCTGAGCTATTTTATGACTATCGATTATCATAACCTGTGCACCGACGGTCGAAAAAGATTCCTGTCAGTTAGCTGGTTACTCTTGACATCTATTGAACAGAATCAAATAACCCAGGTTAATTACCGCGATTATTAGCCGCTAGTCAACACAGTGTTTTTTTAAAGCATTTACATTATTAGACGAAGCACGAGGGAGTCTGGGAGGCCAAATTGACAGCGGCACTGGTTTCACCAGATTTACTTGGGAAAACTTAAAGCACCCCCTTTGTTCAGACTGTTGAATAGACTCCGATTGAAGCCTATTACCCTGTTGCTTACACTTAGATATGCGTGTTTTTAATAGGTAAGCGCAGTCAGCCTGTGTAAGTCAACGTCAACAGAGTGCTGTGCCACAACGCAACTGGGCAGGTAACAGGACATATACACCAGTGTCAAGAAGTTCCACTGCAGTGGTTCGTTGCGAGTGGGCAGAACTTCAGGGTAGTGCAGTGGTTACCAAATTTCAGAGCCTAACCTGAGTTGCATAGTATTGATATAACATCCACAAAGCTTTGCAGCCTGGGTGCTTGCTGTACAGAGGCCTAAAATAAACACCTTGCCTTCGAAAGCAGTGCTATAATGTGGCGTAAAAATTCTTTCCCAAATTTTTAAAAAGCACCACCAAACTTTAGCGAATGCTACGGTCAAACTTTAGAACAAAAGACTGCGGCAGTGATTCACGGTTATCCCATTATCTAGGTTTTGGACGCCGTGGGATTGTAAACAAACAGAAAAGCGTGTAATCAATGGTGCAATTATCCACAACAGCCGTCACACGGTAATGAGGGTCAGGTAGTCTTATTTAATGAAGAAAGAAGAGTTAGTGGATAAAAAGATACTGCCGTTGACGCCATTTATTCTACTTTTAACTCCTTTTGTCACACATACTATCCAAATTTATATGACGTACATTTGCGCGGATAAAATCCGTCTGCCGAACGAACACGAATGTGACCGGTTGCAACTTCGCGTCCGCTTTCCAGCACTTTCTTTCCTTTATTGATCGCAATCATTAGCTTCCTAGCTCCCAAGCTAATTGGCCAGTTAGCTTCCCCATCGCCACCACTGATATTTTATTCCTAAATAAAACTAACAGTTTTTATCCCCAACTTGTGGGTGGCATACCGTCTGGCATAATCATACGTTTACAGTCAGAATGAAGCTTGACTGGGGAATTTGCGGGTAGTGGGGGTTGTGCGAAAAGAGGACACTGTAAAAAACAGTAGGAAATAGATGATGAGATAACAATAGGTTTCTTTCCCCACTTGTAGGGAAAAATGGGTATGAGGTCAGACAAGCTTAAGACAAAGCCGACTGACGACTGACATGAACTAAAACTGAAAACCATTGCTTGCCATTAGTGACCGTGGGCGGTTCAGTAAATGGCCGGAGTCACAGCGAGCAAGAGTGTAGACGGAAATGAAATAATTCGAATTGGAAGAAAATGACAAGCTTTGTCCCAAATTTGTGGTTTTATCTGAAACTAAGTAGACTCACTGGTCACACTGTTTTTGAGAAGTCAGTTGCAAGGGATAGGTGCTAATGAGTAGGACAAACCGAAAACCGTATACGGAGTTCAACTTGTGGAAGAAGCAGGCCAAAATTGCAGCAGAAGAACAACCTGGCAAAATTTTTAACGAAAATTCATCGGGTACGAAATAACTCGCCCCAGAGGCGGTTGGGACCATATGAAAAATTTGCTCGTAATTGCAATTACAGGCTCGAGTGGATGAGAGGTTTAGATTGAGATTCTGAAGAAAATGGTTACGGGAGTGCCATCACACTTGGTATTACAGTGCCATGCCATCATTGCATTGACATGCTTCAGTTTATGGGCAGCCCCGCAACGGTCGCCAAGGGTGCTGGGATCGGGGAGGGGATAAGCATTTCCATGGCAGCTTTATCTGGGTTGGACGAAAAAAGTGACACAGCGTCACGCCGATGCAGTGTCACGGATAATTTCCCCTTCGTTGAAGGAAGATGTGAGTGTAGATCAGGGATCAGCCAGATTGAATGAATAACAGTTCAACGAGGCGTTTGGGCAACTGCGGCCGAATTTTGAAGCTTTGGAAGATGGGGAACAAAGAAAGAATAAAATGAAAGCAGTAGCTTGTGGCGATTGTCAGGGGGCATAAGGTACAACGGAGTCAATAGAAAAAATCTAAAAGGGGATGGAAGCAAGCTAAAATGACCCAGAAAAGCTGGAAACCGAGTACTAGATGTGTCAGAGTAGGTGCCTAGTTTTGGGAAGGTAAGGACTTTGTCGTTGAGGTACTTGCAAAGAGGCTAGCTGTTGGACTAGTCAAAACGTGCGGTGGTTTGTAGCTTACCAAAGAATCCCGACATAGAAGAAGGGCCTAACGTAAGCAGTAACAGTAGGCAAGTAAAAAGCGGACAGGCAATGGCTTCCCAGATAACGGTTGAGAATCCTAGCCTAACTTAACAGGAAAGTAAGATTAAGGACCACCAGTCGCCGAGCCACTACTGCCAACTCCAGAAAACGAATGGTGCATAGCCAAAATAGCCATTAAGCGCTAGTTGTGACTGCTTGTAATCAGGAAATAAAGGATTGTTTGCACTTTGTGCATAAGATTGCTCTAGATGACAAGAGGGAACAACGTGTGTGCTACGTTTGGATGATGAAGTGGTCATGGGGTGGTGTGAACTAACTGAGACGTAGGTAGTAATTCTTTGCACGTCGACGTTAGCAATAAGCCTCACACAGTACCTTGAGGCTACCCCATGCATACATATATTTTAAAACAAACAAATATACAGCCATCATTCGCTTGTATTTCTTGGTTTTGCGAGACGAGTGACAACCATAACAAGTCCGATTCCAGCTACAGACGAACCTCAGCGGTGCACTTTTTTGGTTTTCCTGGATTAAAGGCCAGGCATGGAACCACAAACGAT
>NW_008751691.1:1389044-1403333 GCF_000715545.1 Opisthorchis viverrini | reverse complement strand
AACCAACCTGGCAAAATTTTTAACGAAAAGTCATCGGGTACGAAATAACTCGCCCCAGAGGCGGTTGGGACCATGTGAAAAATTGCTCGTAATTTGCAATTACAGGCTCGAGTGGATGAGAGGTTTAGATTGAGATTCTGAAGAAAATGGTTACGGGAGTGCCATCACACTTGGTATTACAGTGCCATGCCATCATTGCATTGACATGCTTCGGTTTATGGGCAGCCCCGCAACGGTCGCCAAGGGTGCTGGGATCGGGGAGGGGATAAGCATTTCCATGGCAGCTTTATCTGGGTTGGACGAAAAAAGTGACACAGCGTCACGCCGATGCAGTGTCACGGATAATTTCCCCTTCGTTGAAGGAAGATGTGAGTGTAGATCAGGGATCAGCCAGATTGAATGAATAACAGTTCAACGAGGCGTTTGGGCAACTGCGGCCGAATTTTGAAGCTTTGGAAGATGGGGAACAAAGAAAGAATAAAATGAAAGCAGTAGCTTGTGGCGATTGTCAGGGGGCATAAGGTACAACGGAGTCAATAGAAAAAATCTAAAAGGGGATGGAAGCAAGCTAAAATGACCCAGAAAAGCTGGAAACCGAGTACTAGATGTGTCAGAGTAGGTGCCTAGTTTTGGGAAGGTAAGGACTTTGTCGTTGAGGTACTTGCAAAGAGGCTAGCTGTTGGACTAGTCAAAACGTGCGGTGGTTTGTAGCTTACCAAAGAATCCCGACATAGAAGAAGGGCCTAACGTAAGCAGTAACAGTAGGCAAGTAAAAAGCGGACAGGCAATGGCTTCCCAGATAACGGTTGAGAATCCTAGCCTAACTTAACAGGAAAGTAAGATTAAGGACCACCAGTCGCCGAGCCACTACTGCCAACTCCAGAAAACGAATGGTGCATAGCCAAAATAGCCATTAAGCGCTAGTTGTGACTGCTTGTAATCAGGAAATAAAGGATTGTTTGCACTTTGTGCATAAGATTGCTCTAGATGACAAGAGGGAACAACGTGTGTGCTACGTTTGGATGATGAAGTGGTCATGGGGTGGTGTGAACTAACTGAGACGTAGGTAGTAATTCTTTGCACGTCGACGTTAGCCGTAAGCCTCACACAGTACCTTGAGGCTACCCCATGCATACATATATTTTAAAACAAACAAATATACAGCCATCATTCGCTTGTATTTCTTGGTTTTGCGAGACGAGTGACAACCATAACAAGTCCGATTCCAGCTACAGACGAACCTCAGCGGTGCACTTTTTTGGTTTTCCTGGATTAAAGGCCAGGCATGGAACCACAAACGATGGGTGATACACCCGTGCTTCTGGAGGATAGCGAGTATATGAACGTAGCGTGGTTCAACGTAACAGTGCGACCCCTCCTGCGGGTCGTACCCGTTCGCCACACAAGGTTTTTATTCCTCGTGCATGCTACCAGATCTGCAGGGTGACAAGCCATCAAGCGGTCATAACTGAAGTTTGTGCATTAATAAATAACTCCAGCTACCAGGTATTTTATCCGGTCGGGAAGGAAGCCAAGCAAGCAAAACAGCTCAGTCATTTCGAACAAGCAAACAGCAAACAGCCGCTGGAAGAGGTAAGTCGAGGAGGCAAATGATGCGTCAACTACCTTTCGGGCAATGGGAGTTGAATATAGATGTTTAGAGCCTTTGTACCATGGCTAAACGAACCGCCTCGTTTAGTAGAGGCGCACCAGTGTTATATATATGTGAATGAGTAGGCTATAGCGCCAAAAAGTATCTCACTCACAGCGCATCTTCTGACCCACCACTTGATATGCATGCACTGCGCGTGCTCCGGAGATGCAGAATGGTTCAGAACAGCAAGGAACTAAGGCTTTGTTTTTGCTTAGGTAAGTTAAATCAAGACAAAGCAAAGCACCAGACATTAAATAGAGTTGATAGAGTTATTCAGGGATGGGGCCAGGTTTGGAGAACTAGGAATCATTTGGCTGGAAACAAAAGCTTAATGTCGTAGAAAGGAAATACAACCAGGCCAGTGGGGCAGGCTTAAAAGCAATTAGGATGGCAGGTGCTAGACGCTCTCTGTAACACAACTACGCTTCAGAGAGCCACAGGAAGTGAACGTCTGCATAAGAGATAGATAAAGTGGTAAGTTATAGACAAGAACACTTGGGAGGGTGGTTATCGCACTTGTGGGTAAACGCTGGAGGGTTCAGACCGGCGAGTGTGAGTGCTAGGACCTAGTAAAAAGACAGTCGGGGTGAGTGCGCAGATTAATGAGCTTAGGGCCTATTTCAAAGAAGTGTGCAAGTTGAGGCGCGAAAAGGCGCTCAGCTTCCTCAATAGAAAGATGAGAACCGATGGCTTTCCGAAAGCTTACATGAGATGGGACAGCACGGATATGGAAGGGGAGCTTTATCCATGGTTTGGAATACAGGTAAAGGGGAACGTTTTGTCTAAAGACAGTTTAGCAGGGGAAAATGGTGCGAGTGTGAGTGCTAGGACCTAGTAAAAAGACAGTCGGGGTGAGTGCGCAGATTAATGAGCTTAGGGCCTATTTCAAAGAAGTGTGCAAGTTGAGGCGCGAAAAGACGCTCAGCTTCCTCAATAGAAAGATGAGAACCGATGGCTTTCCGAAAGCTTACATGAGATGGGACAGCACGGATATGGAAGGGGAGCTTTATCCATGGTTTGGAATACAGGTAAAGGGGAACGTTTTGTCTAAAGACAGTTCAGCAGTTGGAAAATGGTAGTTAAAAATCCAGAGACGTCTGCTGCACTCCCAGAAACCGAATACACGATCCAGGTACAACAGATGGGCTGGCGGTATGCTTGTTCACCAGGCAATGCAGGTGGGTACCGTTTTCACATATCTCCAACATCATGAGTGATGCGTTGCTTGCTTGTAGCGAATAATCATTTTTGTGGCTGTGCAACGCTGAACGATCCGTGTCCGAAACTGATGTGGCCAAATCCACGCTAAAAATGTGTGCTCTATTTGGCAGAGATAACATCAAAGTCAAAGCTACCTGTGTATGAGAAATCCGTTTTCCTTTGTTGTACTAAGACGTCGTTTGTAAGATTTCAGCAAATTGCGAGGTTCAAATATTCAAACACCGATGTTACTGCAGAAGAGATTTGCTGATTGAATGTGTACTTGATTAGAGCAGAAGGTTAAGCTTACCAGCCTGGGCTAGCGGTCATAGAGGCCAGAGTTTGATGCTATTGTGCTCTAACGGTGGGGCCTGGCTGCGCATACCAGTGTCGAATTAGTGCAGTATCATCAGTTTCTCTCACGCATTTGAGTGGTTCTTGCAGGTCATGATATCGTGTATCGTCACCCGGGTAAATTTGGCAACTAAAGGACAGATTCGCCTTTCAATCCTTCTAGGTGTGATGGATGCGGCTTCCAAACTTACTCCGGTTGGTAACATTTGGGGAGCTATTGCAGTTGATCGTAAGCCGGTCTGCGCAGTGCGAGTGTGACTCAGTTTGTGGGACGCGTGGTCTCTGAATTCGAAAAACAGGCGCACAAAAGAGTTCACGCGGGTTGATGGAAGGTGAATGTGCGAGCAGCAGCCTTGGTTGACTTAACTTCCAAAAAGGCTGTTGCAACTGTGAAGCATTTTATCATTTGTGTTCTGGGGTACATAAAAATAAACAATGACTGGGAAGATTCAACCAGGGCATAAACAAAACCATCTCTTTAAGTTTTTCGTCTTTCATATCATGTGCCCTTGTTCTATCCCAGAAGTATTAATAAGATGTCGATGCAGGGGGTTTGCAAAGGCTTGCCGTAGAAGATGCTACTACAGGTTTTGGAAAACGAATGTCCCACATACCATGACCCTGTGACAGGAAAGCAGAGGGCTCATAACCCTTCTCGGAAATCCTTGCTCCCTGACACGTCAAAATGGAAGTACATTCTAAATGGGACAACCACGCGGACCAGTGGGATACGGTTTCTCCTCAGTTCTGTGGGCACAATCGTTCCGTAGAAGACATATGCGGTACGCTGCCGTGCATACTAGCGCGTGCTTCGATTTTCAGCATTACCTGCTTCAACCGCACTGTAGAGAGTCTTTTCGTCGAAAAGGGTCTCCAACGAGACCTTATGTCCCGGTGACACTACGCTGTCTTTGTTCTACCTCTGCGGATTTTTTCGGCCAACTCAAAATACCGCTACTTACAGAATTGCGATTCCATTGTCTAATCCTTTTATATGGGGCCGCCCAGAAAATGAAGCATATCAGTATGTTGATGGCATGGCACCGCAATACCCAGTCTGACGACAAATCCGCAACTATTCCCTTCCTACTCCTGATTTTGTTCCCTTGCTCGCTCGTTCCTTTACCCGTAGCCAGGAACAAACTCTTTACCTGATCCCATCCGCCTCTGCGACGAGTTCGTTGTAACTTGACAAATCTTTCGTTTGGATCCGGTGGACCTTTATTTTGTGATACCCAAAAAGTCAATCATTTTGTACACAGTTAGCATTCTGCTCTGTGTGTTAGCACCAGCTGACTTTCCCAGGAGGATTTTACACTCAACTCTTCCCCAAAAGCGATGCCAGTGAGTCTTAACTATTTCACTATCCACCATGATCCAAAGACTTTAGCTTCCATTTGCCGTACCGATAATTCCTCCGCCTCATCTCCCGCACTTACACTTTTTATGACCCTGGCTGTAGGCTCAACTGTCAAAGGCCGCTGAGGCTCAGCAATGTTTTCAGTTGCAGTTTAGGTTGTTCGCCCAAATAACCGCAGCACTGCTTCTTCACCCGATCCGTTGTTTTGGTTTCCCATAACCGAAAATTTACGATTCTCTTATCACCTGCCACGTACGACGCCACTAGCTTTACCTTCCTTTGCTGTACTTTGCCCACGTTTTTGAATTTCGACGTTCTTATTTTGAATTAGCTTGATATGTTCCCAGAAAGATAGGAAAACTCTGTTCACTGCGACTTCCAGCCTTCGATGTTCACCGCAGTTAGATCAAGCTGTTTAGGCATGACCACTTCTGGGTCGGGTGGTGCCCACTATTTGTGTGACTTCCCCCTTCCATATATTCCTCAGTACCCGCAAGTTTCAGCAGTCCTTCTTTTATTCTGACGGTATGCCACACGTCAGCCGCGAATAAAAATCATTGCTACCGTTGCAACTGATACATTTACCTTTTTGCGCTTTGATTTGCTCATTTCATACTTGTACAGGTTCTCAGTGCAGAAGATAACTGCTCTTGCTGAGCGCACAAAGTATCTGATGGCCTCTCCCAAATGCTGTCAGAATGACGCCCTGCTAAAATATCCAACTACTTTACGCTCACATGTTATCCTGGGCAAGTGTGTTAGACTGCTCTGCCACACCTGCGTATAAAATATTTATGGGGGCTTCGGCAAACCTGGTTCAAGTCAAATGTGGATATATTTCACTTGCAACATCAACGGGAAGTTTCCAGGACGAAAATTGGATCTTTAGGAAGCGGAGGACAAATTCCATCATCCGATGCAACGGCTAAATCCGAGTCATCCGACAGTGTGCCGTCGAAATCTTCCCACATGTCTGCGGATGTTTCAAGAATGAAATTTGTGACGGACGTTATAGTAGCAAGCAGAAAATTCCGATTGGTCTTCAAAATGATTTAGAATGAGCCTTTTATTTACAAAGAAATGAAAGGCTTTCTTAAGTAAAGAAACGTTTTTTCGATAATTATGTTTGTGGACAGCCTTCTGGTGCCAAAGTATCAATGACAAGAATAAGCAAAACCGGCGGCTCTTGGAAGAGCTGTAATGCACAGTCACTATTGCCCCCACGGTAGTCACCTTTGGTATATCTGGAAGTCGTTTATCCCTTGGGCACAAAAAAGATGGCTGCTGTGTCAGCTCGACGTGAGGGGCTCTGCAATTCGAACAAAAGTAGGCTTGCCAAAAGTGCAAAATTTCCCACACGGGCTTTACGCGTATTAGGCACCCGGGTGCAGACGTGCGCTATCTGGGTTCCCAAACAAAAATGCTATGGATGACCTGTCTCGCGTAATGTTTGTCCTTACTAAAAACGCTCGAGATAATGGCCTCCGCGCTTTCTCCACTGTCTTGTATTTGCGACCACCTGCTGCAACCACCGTATAGCCGTTTGCCAAACAGAATCCGCCACACGCGCTAACAGTATATAACCAAGCTTCATAAAACTGCCTACTAACTTTCGGAAGGCCAAGGATGAAATCCGGGTAGCGGCCGATTTCTCATAAAGAATACCGACTCGAGCGGAGCCAACAAACTTTTCAGTCATGCTGGTGGATTCGCCGCTTCAGAACTGCCATGTGCACCCAAAGATTACAAATAAACTTTGATTTAAAAGAATGACGAAAAACTATCATCATATGCCATCCATTATATCCATGGAACTGCTTCATTTTAATGCAGAATCTATCCTTTCATGAAAAACAATTTCCAAGGTCATCTTCTGTTTTCCGATACCGATACATTGTATTCTGATAGAAAAAAACATTTTTCCGCATCATAATTTGAAAATATCCTACATAAAACATCAATAACATCCTCACCAAGGAAACCCGTCATTGGACACGGATTGTCAAACTCGGTGCTCCCATTGGTAAACTGACCATTCCGTTGTCATCGGTATCCTGTTACGGCTGGAAGGCGCTGTTTACAACTCAGATACAAGTGAAACCCCAGAAGTGACTAGCGAGTTCAAGTAACCCCCACCCCTCATGGAGGTGGTGACTCCATCTGATTCACCGTTCTTTCCGACATATATCGCAACCCACCATCACATCGACACTCGGGTATAAACCACCTGAATATATCCAAATAACATACACGGTCGAAACGCCATCACCACTGTTTGTGGACTCTAAGCGTTCGACGTACCCTGACAACAAAACATCCACTCCCTCACTGATACCGAGGAAACTCCTTGGCGTCACATTCAAACTTGTTCTACCATATCGGCCTTTTAGGCAACTGCACGACCCTAATCATCCACCACACCTTGCCCTTTCGCAAATTCTGGCCTTGACGACGAAATAGACTTCACGTTACCTTCCTAAACCAATTTTTACAATCTGGATTGGGTTTAGAGGTAATTTCTCCTCCGTTCTTTCTCTACCCATAGTGTGTTGTACATATAAGTCGACCCTGACTAATTGACCAGTTTTCCCCTACTTGATTTCATACCAGTTCTTCCGAAATATTTCCACTGTGCCAAGCTCAATGTTGAGCGATGCTCACAAATTTCAGAAGGGATCAAAACTATGACGATAAACAGGTGATATCCGTACTGCTATCTTATTCCTGATAAGAAAAATCAGCGGTGCGTATCACACGAAACTCCTGAGAATCCCAGTGTCAACACATCCAAAGTTAACAAGATGTG
The DNA here is from genome assembly GCF_000715545.1 of Opisthorchis viverrini. Lineage (NCBI taxonomy): Eukaryota > Metazoa > Platyhelminthes > Trematoda > Opisthorchiida > Opisthorchiidae > Opisthorchis > Opisthorchis viverrini. The sequence continues at coordinate 1,395,959 of NW_008751691.1, read as the reverse complement.
CTCAGTACTGAACCTCTCAATAATATCAGCAATATACACAGAAAACCGGAAAAACCAGATTTAGCCGAGAGCCCTTGCCACTGGCTTAAGCTGTTCCAGTTTGTCTCATATATCCCGCAAATTCCTGTTGTGCACCCAAACATGACAGAACGAACACGACAGCATGACAGAAACTTGTCTCGTTTGCGAGTTGAGAGACTCACTGAAAGAACGTGGCTTGTCGTCCCTGACGCACTCTATCCGGAAAAGTATATACATCCTGCCCAGGTTGTAGTCGAGCAATATAGAGTTGGAGCAACTTTCTCCGCAGCATTCAGTATCAGACAACTATCCATATACATGATCGGTATGCTAATATACGCCATTTTTTGCTTGGTAACCTGTGTTACTCTGCAGCTCCTTCGTCCTTTCTCTGAATGAGCGCCAGTTAACATTTCGAAAAATCCCCCTGATTCCACGAGATGGCTACCGAGGCAATTATGCTTGAATGAAGACTCTGGGTACCGTTCAACCATACTGCTGCATCTCTAAAGAGCCTCATGAATTAATGCACAACTAGCTGTAGCCTTATTGGCACGCCATTTGGCCACCGCATGCTTTCATTTTCACATGTGACCACAACCGTTCACGTTGACCGCATATCTCCATTCCGTGGTAATTCCGCCTGGACGTTATGTATCGCCCCTGAAATCGGGTAGCACCGGCTAGCTAAGGTGGTTACAACTTCTAGGTCAATCACCGCTGCCTGTTATTTTATGTGGCATTGTGCCCCATAGACCGACGCTTTCCGGCAAACCTTTCTAATACATTTTACCATTACGAGTCCCTATCCTGGGTACAGATTTTTCATTTCCTCGTCCAGATTGTGGCGATAAACCCTAATGCGCCCTCTATGGATAATTGATTATCCATGACTGCCAGTGGTCCGACTTTGTCACGATTCCTGGCCAACACTAACGACCAACCCAAGGCTCATATACGGCTCTGTCAACGAAGCTGAGTGCGTCATTGCGATGGTAGTAGCTTAACTGCCACACCTAGACTGATGTTTGCCCATATTTCCTTATATCTACACTATTGTTCGACCAAGCCTGCCAAATGCGCCGACGATACTGTCTCAACGCGCAGTGTTTTTGCCTTAGCTCCAAAAAAACTTTTAACCCTATGTGCTGTCTGTGCCTTAGCTCCAAAAAAACTTGTAACCCTACTGTGCTGTCTGCTGATTATGTCTGCTTACCCGATTATCCCCTCCGTATAAGCATCAAGGGCTGGTTATGCTGGTGAAGGCAGAACTTCAAGAGGCACACGGTTTGGCGGGTGGCGTCTGTCATAAAGCCACCAAAATTAGTGGCCGCGGCGAATTCCATGGCATTGGCACTGTCCGGAAGTATTTCCGAAGCAAAGATAAAAAAGTTTCTTCATATGAAATCGGCGAATGACTACTTCATTCTGCGATAGCTCGATGGAATTCAACGTAATCATTGGTCATGCACTCTTTCAATACTTTTTCAAATAGGTACAGAAATCAAGTCCACCACAACGTCTGCAGTTTTTACAAGCAGACCACTTTGAGCCATGGCCACCGGGCATGCTCACGGTGGAGCTCGAGTATGCTTAAAAAATTACAGCAAAAATGTGACTGTCTTGAGAGGTTTTATTGTTTTTGAATAATGCCATCAAATGCTATATATAAGTTCCCCTGGTTCAGACTATAAATTTGAGTGTGAGCCAGACGATCGGCGCTGTAACTTCAGTGGTCCAGGTTGGACGAGATAAAAGTTTCAGTTTTACTGGGCCATCTGAGCATTAAGCGTGTTCTAGAATGAAGATGCATTATGTCCAGTGAGCTATTATTGTTATTTACTGAGAGAAAAATTTAAGTTATTTATTCGATATAGACTGGAAGCAATACTTACGGTATAAAGCAGTGATAGTCTCCAAATACAGTGCTTACGCGGCTTTACCTTCAAGGGCTGATTCGTATTGCGTTATCACGTGTAGCCAATACCCACTGGTTATTAGGTATCAAGAAATGCGAAATATACCTGAAGTGCAGGACGCCTCAGTAGCGGAAGAACTAAGTAGAAGCATCAAATGTAATCCCCATCGTCTCTCTCTTCAAATAGTCGCTCTGCGGAACCGGCACAGGTATGCGAACTTACCTTAGGGACAAGATTGACGATGACCCCCACACACCACACAAGGTTCACCATCACAACAATCGACGGAGTACAAAATATTGGGTAGGTCAGATTCCTGAAAGCAACCTCTCAACGCCCGGAACATGGTGATACCATAAATCTCCACAAAAATCCCAATAAGAAAGCCGGCAAACATCCAGGCCAGTCAATCTTTCAATCAACTTTCTAAAAGCCGATGAGTGTTCAGACACGCCACAGAGGCGTGAACGAATGTGATCAGCATCCGTGCATTTCATGGAAGCATGGTTGATGTTGATGGGCGTTCACTAAACGCCTGAATCGATATCAGAAAGTGCCCGATAAATAGGGCGGTGTCGTTAAATCTTTGCAGTCTCGCTCACTCACGCGCTTGTTCGGAATATATTTGTTATTTCCCCAAGTCTTTTTCCTGGCACTAGGCACTAGGCCGGGGTCAACAGCAGATAAAACACATCGGTAAATCGGCAGATATAACACAAAATTTATTCCTCTAATCACCATCACGTCACTGGGACTAGACAACAAATCTTCAGTAGCCAAATTCTGTGCCCCTAGACCGCCGTATATGTTCAGGCGAGCATCCTCAACCACCGACGGTAGGTCCATCACCGACGTAGGCCTCGACGCAGAAGTAGCTACCCCTGAATGATTCACGGCTTATTGACGTCGACTTCACGAATTGTAGCATCTGATGTTTAGCCACCACCCGATTGATTTGTTTGCGTAAGACACGGAAATTGTAAGATCCGGACGGCCAAGGATCTCACAGGACGATTGCGACTATTAGATTATACGCAGTTCGTAGCCAGTAGTCAATAGGAGCAGACAGACGTGGGGCAGTAGATGATATATTGAAGACCGACAGGAACTGGTTCTACAGAAAAACGAATTAGTAAGCATCATGAATTAAGAAAACGTACAATCAACAATGACGCAATCTGTAGGAGCGGGAAGCAGTCACTGTCACAGCACGGATTTCTGTAGGGGCAACAAGAAGTAAGTACCAAACGATGTGCAAACATACATATCGGGGCAGTCTGACAGTATGAGTTGGCCGTAACGGCGCAGGAGTCAGCACGTTCGGAATTTGAGGGACTGTCTTTCGGTCGGTGTCGACGCAGCCGCTCGTGTCGCGCGACAGGTCAGATTGCGCGGTTTCGGCCGTTTAAAACAAAGCTCAGCAGGGGCTATCTGGCAGGCGTGATGCATGGATAATACAAAATAAACAGCTGTGTTGGACGTCCGGTTGGTGTAGCCGGTAACGTGTTCGCCTGCTGTCTGCAGACTCTGGGTTCGATACCCGGTGGGCGCGCTTTTCGGTCGGAGTGGACGCTCGTGAATAGGTGCAACCCAGACGAACTTGCAAGCAATGACGGACGGGTAAATTAAGTATTGACATCAGTTACTGAGGCATAAACAGACCCTAAGCCGGGACGAAACAGGGAGAAAACGAGCAAAGAAACGAAACGGCGTCATAATAAACAGATGCGAGTCACGTTATTCATGAGTAGTCAAAAAACAAGGAAAGTTACCGCTGGTCACCGTTGATTCGCAGGCGGAATCAACAGAAATGTTACCGCGGTTGCCTGGGACAACCATTCTCCGATGATTTTTATCACCAAACCATTTTTGGTGGACAGGGAAGTGAACTAAAAAAGACCTGTGATCAATACTCCTTACTGCTGGAAGTGGACTAATCCGTTACTAACGAAAACAGGTGTAGGCAAGGTGGTCACGTTGCCTCGTGGAATGTGCAGTTGTATTTACCAGCACAGGTGTCAAACGGCTGGTAGCACTTAGGGGTCTGCAACAGGAATTTTCAGATATTTAACGTAAAATTGCTTCACCCAGTTATTTATGAGACAATAATTTTGCTCACCGTTCTAAGGGCCTCTGGGAAGAATGCGTTTGTGCATTCGACAGGCCACGTTTAGAACACAGCCGTCACCATATCTGATTTCCGTTCATTTACGACGATACGCCATATGCACTATGCATTCCCGTATGAACCAGTGGGCTAGCCAAGACACATTCTGTATAGAATGATCTAGATTGTATGAACAGCGCACCTTCTTTTTCAGACGGCATTTGGCGTCCTCCACACGAATGATGGTCACATCGCAAAACTGGAACATCTCGGAGTGGTCGCTCACCGTGCACTTGCGAGTGATAAATAGCCAGTGAGTTTTGATGTAAGAGACGAATATAGAGTGTGCGCAACGCGGAACCTTTAGTTCTTGGCGAGGTCCGTACATTATGATAAACAAAAACCTACCCCAGAGCACTGTCTTGACGATCAGTATGGCGGAATGCATGTTGGTTTTTCGCCGAGATTATGACCAAAATGCATGGATGTTATATGATACGTATGTATTTCCTGATTTCTTTAATAAAATGAAATTGGCGCCCGTACGGACTTAGCCCAGCCTAGACGGAAGCCATACCTGCCACAAAAAACCCAACTCCCCGTCTCTTGCCCAACAGGATTCGCGGACATCTCCGGTGGCAGATCTGTGTCCTGGGTGGTAAGGACCTTGCCAGATAAATCTTGTAGCGGACTTAGTACCTTATTAGCGTGTTCGATCAGATGATCGAGCGAATTAACAAATATAAATAACAAAATAATAGTAAGAAAAGAGTAGGCAATCGCTAAGGGCTCACGAATGCGTAGATCCTGCACGGTACGTTCGAAATCGGTTTCGTTTTTCCCTCGTGCAAATTTGTGAAAGAACTTTTTCGTTTTTCAATCTACTCACAGAGTACACACGAGTAATTGTTGAATTTTATTACTCTTACAAAACATTTGGGAGATAACCCTTGATATTTTGCGCACACTTCCTATTTTACATCTAATCCTAAATATGACATCAATTTACACCGATTGCCCGCTGCAGCCATTGATAGACCACAACAGATGTGGACGAAATGGCTGCCCGTCGAGCGTCAAACGCGGTATGCAATGCCAAACCTGCAAGGCCTGGTGGTACTTTAAATGCACGGGTTTACAGGACGACCAGATAAACCGACTAGCTAACTCTCCTGACCCGTTTGTCTGCGCCAGCTGCCTCTACGTTAAGGGTGCAATGCATAACGCGGCCAAGAGGAGAGCCCCAGAAAACGGTACCCAATCCCCACTGCAGATTCAGAAAGGCCGGTGTGAGTGTTCCGCTTCGATCGGGATGCTAGACGCGAAACTGGAGCGTCTTTCTAAGGCACTGGAGGATTCAGACACTAAGAATGCAGCGACTTGGACGAAAGTTGACAAGGAATTTTCTTCCCTGAACGAGTACCTCGCGATATCCATACCGGGTCCTCCGGATGCGAAGAAAGTCATACAACTCTCTGATGCGGCTATAAAGACCGCCACAGCATCTCATGTGAACAGACGCCTAAGGGAAAACAGACTGATAATCTGGGGGTCATTCTCCGGAAAAATCACGCCAGCTAAGCTGACACAATCGATCCTTAGCGACGTCCTCACCAAGCCTGATAAATCGCTCCACGCAGAATGGCTACACCAGAAGGAAAGTAAGCGAACGCTTGGACTTCTAGTCACTCTTTCTTCCACATCTGACGTACGGGAGATCTTGAAGCGGGCTGGCAGCATTCAAAAGGACAACCCAATGATCAGGCGCTTATCTGATGATCGTCCTCTAGATGCGCAAAAGCTTGGTCATAGCAGGTCAGGGGTGGAAGCACGAAACAGGCTTCCGCCGGGCACAAACTCAGCCGAACCCAAACTCATGACCAAGCCGAATGTAATCATATCACCCTGTGCTCCCGAAAGCGGGCCGACGAAACCAGCTGCGTCTCCGGACAGCAGTTTTTATTCGACCACCAAAGGCCTCTCGCCCACCAAAGGCAGGGATGCCCTGGAGGAGGCAAACCCCACATGCAGGCAGCGCCTAAACTACGTGGAGCTATCAGCGCTTATCCCCCTATCAGAGGACACAGCCGCAGCCGTGCACTCCTCAACAAAGTCATAGCCTCTGAGCTGGACTGAGTCAGATGTGCGGGGACAACCGGCGAAACCAATCTCCAGCTCCACTACATCAAAAGCGGCCTCTCTGCTTGTGGACACAACCGTCGCCTAGGACCCCGACAACCTAAGCCATAAACATGACTACAGCCATCCGGAAAATCCCTCGCACATCCAGTTGGCCACGCTGATCGCTGGCGGATCGGGTGTCTACACAAACACGAAAGAAGAGCGACTGCAGCCAAACAAGCTACATAAAGTTCGCCAGATTAGAAAACTACTGGCTGGCTTCAAGGTGCAGCCCTCCACGAAAACGAGCCTCTTGGGAGCGCCACCAAAATCATTATTTCTTGGTGCCGCCACCCAGCGCTCAGGGCCTCACAGGGACACTTTTCCGGCCAAACTGCGCCAAAACACCCAAGAATCTAGGAAGGCGTGAGCTTGCAGCAAATCTTTGATCGACAGCAAAACTGGTCTACGAAAAGGGGATGCTGAAAGAGCAACAAACAGCATCGGTCGAAACTTTCGCCCACGGGGAAAAAACTCCGCCCACCAAAGCCAACAGGCCCGAGCAAACCGGGCTCCCACGGAACGAAAAAAAACCTCGCAAGCGAAAAGCACCCCCAGAAACCACAAAGACATGGAGCAGACAACATCGCCCCAGAGGCCCCTTCGGAGCCTTGGACTCAAACCCGGAGCACAACTATTAAGTCTGCTAACCAACCCGGTCACTCAACTTTCGGCTCCTCACCCTCG
>NW_008751691.1:1381144-1387155 GCF_000715545.1 Opisthorchis viverrini | reverse complement strand
AAAAAAGATTTGGGCATCTGGGTCTCCTCAAACTTGTCCTTCTCACTACACCATGAGAAATCGGCCCAAAAGGCATTCGCCATTTTACGGATGATCCGACGTACCTTCTCCCGTATGACTCGCATGGACTTCAAAATACTCCATGAGGCCTACGTCAGACCGCTCCTGGAGTACGCCAACCAAGTTGTCCACTCAGGACGTACGAAAGACGTCACCTCACTGAGCCTCATTTCGGATAGTAGGTGCGTGGAATGATCTTCCTGTGGAGGTTGTTCACGCTCCTTCTAGAACCCAGTTTAAAACACTATTAGACACATATTTATGCGAATCCTCGCGCTAGCCAGCATACTGCCCCGCGCTGAGAACATAAAGAGCAGTGCTACACCCTTTTTCACTTGTGTCTTCCAGGTGAACGACAGCCACAGACCGACAAGAACAAAACCGACCCGGGAAACTCGGGCAAAAGCCTCGATCCTGTGTATCAATCCGTGAATCCGTGAATCCGTGAATCCAATAGTCCACTACACCGATTCCCATGCAGTAACTGGCTGTGAAGGAAATATCCATTTGTAGAAAATTTCCGCAGGTGATTCAGGTGTGAGAAGTATATTTCACCATAGGAAAGTTATTTGCAGCTAAAAAATATCGCAGAGAGTTATTGTGACGTTCAACAGCTCACATAAACACGGAGATACAGTCCCACCAGTTCAGCAGTCAGTAAACAGTTCAACGCAGTGTTAATCTCCTGATTCAGCAAGAAGTCAGAAAGTCTTGCAAAAAACTTGTGCATTGCACCATTTTCTTTTTTTGGTGTAATTATTGGTACAGTAAAACAAACGTCATTATAAAATATGTACAACCGTTAGAAAAAGTAGTTTAAATTCAGGAAAAATGGTAAATAAATGTGACAACGGATTACAGACAGAACAATCTGCTACAATCTGCCAAACTTCAAACGGTGGCGTTCTGTACTTCAGAAGGGCCATGCAGGTAGGGTCTGAACTTGTTCTGCCAAACCTGTACTTCTTTCCTGGTTATTCCTTCTGGGAGTAAAAATCGAACTCTGCTTCTAGGTCACCTGCCCTTGTTTAAAACGGCGGAGTTTTGAAGCGCCAACGGCTGTGGGTGTCTGCCCTGTAGGATGAGGTTCTGGAAATCCCTCAGGATATTTCTGCTCTCGAGTGTAAGTGCTCTTTTGAATCTGTCTGTTTTTTGTCCCTACAGATCAAAGTAGTTATAATCTTCAGAGGCTGTAGAAGTCTCGTAATTCGAGTGAAATAATTCCCTCCGCAGATGAACACATGATTCAGCGAATAACTCACGTAATATTCATGTAGTCCATTAAATAGAGGACAATACACAAGTGAGGGCTGCTTAGGCTTTCTGGGCCGGTTGTCCTCTTAGAGTTCTGTACACACTTCCCGCCGAATGTGGGATTTTTATTATTTATTATTTAAAGGCATGAATAAATTTGCCTTTGAGCCCCCACTTCATACTCTAGCAGAGTACGGTACCTATACACACTCGAACTAGCGCGCTTGTGAGGTGTTAGTTCAATCTGACTGCATTGCTCCTCACGGTTCCCTTTTGCCACGTCAGTTGGTGGGTAATTCCAGACATCACTGATATAGCGAAGCAACCCGTTTCACTTTTCTCCCGGATGCCCTCTGTCGGAGTACTGTTTACCTATGCTGTCGTCTGATCCATGTGAAGGTGGAGGAGTTTTTGGAATCCTTATCGATTGTTGTTGCGTAGCACCAGTGTGATAATGATGAATTCACTTCTCCTTCCGCAAAACCGTGATGACAAATTCAGAGTGTACAGCCTATCTTCATTCGATTGGTGCAGATTCACCATTACAGCAGAAGACGCCCCAAGTGGATATCAGAGGGCGTGCTTCGCCAGCGCGTTAACGCAACTACCCAGCCACGTGGATTCGACGTGCAGGACAAATCCGGCCGACAAATGCGCAGATCCTCTCCCCTGATCGGGTTGACTTGAGGCTGGAGGTGCTCTGGGACATCTTTCAGCTCTGCCCCACTGGTTTATCAGCTACTAGTAATAGAGCCGCGACGGTGGGATTGACAGAATCCGAAAATCAGTGAGGTAATTGCAAGTGAACTTCAGATCTCGAAACTATCAGCAGACTTCAATGGGGAGACAGTAGGCAGAACCCTGCATTGAAACCACTGACAGTTAAGGGCTGCAAAGACCAACAATCAACTCGCACGAGTGGCAAGTTGGGCGATCGGCCAGTCCAGTATCAAGACGAGGTTCAACTGGTCGACAATATATAGTTCCAACAGCCCATCGTACCCTAGTATTTACTGAATGCCGGTTGCCAGTGGCGCGTCCAGGTGCTCATTTTCAAGAAGGTTGTACTTACGTATACTGAGTCCGACGCACAGTATACGATGCTTTTTACTTGGTTGTTTTTACTTGTTTCTACTTGGTTGTCCATTACACCCTGTGTATCCGTGGTGTTTTCTGCTGAAAACGCTAGCTTAGGATGATCATGACCAAAAATTACGCAAAGGCATAACCAATATTTCACCAAGGGTCTGCTATAGAGATTTATCAATGGATATATCACCACAGACGCTTTTCTGGTTCCGGGGGCGAGTTGGATCAGTCGTTAGAGCGGGAATTTATGAACCGGAAGTTCCATAGTTCGAACCCGACTTCTGCCTCTAGTTTTCCCCTGTCTAGGCTTGAGCAGCCTGTCCCCATCGTGTTTCCTTCGGGTGGCATGGCAGTTAGGCAGCGAAAGGATGCTTCAGCTGGACGGTTCTTTTTCTTCTTCGTAGAAGCTCACCAGAATCTGTTCTGTCGGCCCCTCACCTTTTGGCTAATGAGGTGCACACCCGAAGTTGCTTACAGATTGTTCTGCATGACCTTTCAGCGGTGGGTGAAGCACTGACTAGCGAATAGGGGTCCCATCAACTTCCAACAAAACTGCGAACGCGGATGAGGTGAACCGACTATCGTTGTTAGACAGTTTCTCTGGTCCCAAAACCACTTAGTGATCAAATAGGGCACGAAATGGCTCAGTGGTTAGAGCGCGAATTTACTGACTGGAAGGTCCGTGGTTCGAACCTGACCTCTTCCTGTCAACTTCTCTGTATACGCTTGGGCAACCCGGAAGTATCCCAACCCTCGTGCTTCCTTCGGGTGGCATGGCAGTTAGGCACCGAAAGAGTGCTACAGCTGAACGAGTATCTACCGTTCGTCGAAATATGGCTGGTGCCAACAGCAATTGGGTACGTTAGAACAAGTCGTGTTACTGATTGATGATCAAAAGCCTTCTGGATTCCTCCGCTACTATGATCTTCATGGATGCCTCGGCTGAATCAATCTTCGCAAAACGCTCGTCCCCGCCTGCAGTGTCTGTCACGAAGAGACTGGACCTTACTGTGGTGTGGCGGTCTGTATACCTCGGAGACCCATTGAGCTATACTGGGGGGGCGTCCGCGCGACACTTACAGAGTCTCTCATACCAAGTTGGTTCATGGGTAGAGGTCTGACGAACACAGTCTCCTGGTCCTCCAGGTTGGGGGTTGGAACATGTATGGCAACGTGTTCCGTAAAAATGACAGTGTACTTGCACTTCCAGTCCAACACCGCTGCCTTGTGGTTAGGCTTTTGAGCCGAAGACTTTGATTGAGAACCCTAATCGTCCTCCTGTCTAGGTGTGGGCGCTCTGGCAGTATCCCAGCCCTCGTACAACCATGACATATAATGCCTGTTGACATGTTCTGCCAGACTATTGACCAGGACACTGCGCCGTAGCAAACCATCTAGTACGCACACGAATGGGCCCAGATGCCCGAGTCCTCTTCAGTGTATAGTTTCGTGATGCCATTCTATTCAGGGGTGTGGAAGCTGTTCATTGAGCCCTCGAAGGGCTCAGTGTTTGCTATCCGTGTCTTTTATGCGCTCATCTTCAGCTTAAAATCACGAAAGGCTGGGTTGGGCCTAAAAGTGCACCGGGGTGACCACTAACACTAAGCAGAAAGGCGATGGTTCCAAGATGGCACCCTGAAGAAGTGAAATGGAATCGAGAGGAAGACTAGGTTGGCCCAACGTTTCTTCATCTTTCTACTGGAACGAGAAGCTTGGATCTAGTGTTAGGTTTCCCTGTCTGATCTTGTCACATGCCGTTCAGTTTGAGTTCCTTTTATTTGTGCCTTGTCCTATGTGCCTATGAAGACTAACCTGTTCTTCATATAATGGCGTCGCGAGAGACTGGACTTCATAGCGGTGCGACGGTTTGTCTATCCCAGTGACCTGTTAGGCTGTACTGAAGGATACCCTTACAGCCCCTATAGTCCCTCTTCATGTGTGTCAGGGCAGGAGGAGCACTGTTCAAACGAGAGGGCAGCGAGATCAAATCTGTTGTCAGTAAACTTTCGGTGTCGTGATGACTTGTTTGTTAACTTTTTCTTGGCCTGAATCGCCAAAGACCAAGGAGTACAATTGCGTATAGTCGCCGCTAGCACTCAGTTTCATGTTGTAGCTGCTCGACTAGCATGATATAGAGTGGGAGCGTTGGCCACACGTCTCTAGGAAGCTCTCTAGGGAAGATGGTCCCGTCAGAGGTCCAAGCTCTGCGATGTTGTACTGTACGTCTGACGTTTGATTCAGTGACCTGTAGTACTGGTACGTTTAGATCGAATTGGGACTCTTCGACCGAGGTTAGCTCTATTCGGGAAGGCACTGACAACCTGGCTTATTGTCACATCTGGGGGGTGGAACCGCTTTTCCTTGTCTTCAGCCTAGGTGACGCTGGTACGTTCTGGTTTTCGTGGATTGTGCCGTGTGATGGAGCGCTTACATGTATAGGCTGTACTCTAAATCACATTTCCGGTTTTTACTTTGCGATGGGGATTATACTTTTCAGCAGACATCTCCGAGTGCCACAAAAATATCGCTACACCTCCGGGAAGGTGTGACGATCGATGGGAAACCAGATGGGTAGATGCCCTTTCTGGTGCTGCCGATCATCGGTGAGGTATACTGTGGCAGGTATAATCGCCATACAACAGGTACGCGGTTTTTAAGATTGATAATGATTAGCGGGGCTTCCACCAGACAACACAGTCATCTCCCCTACTACAGTAGGGCGCGGGTGTAGTCGTTTTATCCTCTGAGCTAGGAGTGTGAAAATTGTGAAATGTTTTCTCCAGTGGACTCTGAGGACCACAGTCTTGTCTCTTTGTTTCATACGACCGAAAGACCCAGTGCGGCCCCAAGCGCATATGTTTCACGCAGCAACGTCAGGGGTTAGGTGCTTATGCCCCCGTGATCTGAACCGGAACGCAGCTGAGTCACACACAAAGTCTGGAACCCACTGGGGGGCAATAAGTTCCGTGTATTTGCTGCTATTTTTTAATGGGGTTTAGCCGCTAATGATTCTTTGTGCATCCTGGGTTGGTGAGTTGCATAGCGTTTGATCTTCCCACGCTAACGCGCTTGCAACGCTTAACTTCCACCAGGTCTTGATTAAGTGGCCAAGGTTTGCCTCCAGAGGAGTTGTTTGTGACCACGTTAGACTGATTTCCTAACCGTATCAAGGCATTTGGAAGTGAATAATGACTTTCAGGCGTCTAGTTTTAATAGCCACTGTCTTGTGGCTATACGTATACCTTCACCAACGGACTCACAACGGCATGGTCAAAATATAGTAGTTTAGCATCATCACAATCAATCAATCAATCAACCAACCAATCAGAGACAGCAACATTAGTGTTGGCACTGATGCCGTACAACCATAAGGTTCGTCTAGTTATATATATATGCAGGTTTCCAATCTGCATGGTATACAAATTGAGATATCCGGTGTCACCGTGGGGCGATTAACTTCACCCTGAGCATACGAAATCTCTGCTGGAGCCTTCGGCGGGTTGGGATATCAAGCAAGCCATAAAACGGAGGATCTTATACCCGTATCATCATCATTACCACCTGTAAGAACCGCGTACTTGACGCACAGTGGTTATAGCTGCCACAGT
>NW_008751691.1:1371594-1380785 GCF_000715545.1 Opisthorchis viverrini | reverse complement strand
ATCCAGTGAGATGCCTTTTTGACGCCACAAGTGACGCAAATTAGCAAACGTGATTCGAGCCTTTGAGATTCTTGCACTGACTTCATGAGACACACTTCCGTCAGAGCTAATACAACTACCGAGGTATGTAAGGTTTTCTACAGTCTCCAGTGATTCTCCTTGAATTGTAAGGGATATGTTCGCAGATGACACGTTCTGAAGCATGACTTTACACTTTGAAGTTGCGAGGCGCATGCCAAAAGATGGTATGATGGCGGTCAGTTTATTCAACAGGGCTTGTGCTTCGCTATGGTCTTTAAGGATGAGTGCGATGTTATCTGCGTCCTCCAGATCGACAAGGTTCTCACCAGCAACAATCTGAACACCGGGGTTTTGAAAACCGTCCAGTGCTGGCCTCATTATTTCATCGATGACGAAAATGAACAAGAATGGGGAGAGTGGACATCCTTGTCTGCACTTACTTTTTGTAGGGAAGCTTTTGGAGAGCTCACCATACAGTCTCACCTGCCCAGAAGTATGGGAATATAGGGATTGGATTATGTTTACAAACTCTTGGGGCATATCCTGTGGAGCAAGTGTAGTTAACAGCACTGACCGTTCGAGAGAATCAAACGTACCCTTGAAGGCAAGTGTAGTGGGAGTCAATGACTTAGTTAATCGATTATTGATCCGTTGAGTAGAATGAGAAGACTTCGCCTAAGGATAGGCTTTATTCAACATATAAGCACAGTATAGGCTGAAATGACAAGTGAAAGTGAATTAATGGAAATAGCAGTAAAGCGTAACTTTCACTACAGCAAGGAATACCAGGATTGTGGGTCGTCTGTACATGTGGCTTTGCTCTTACTTTTGACGGAGTGCGAAGATGCGGTCAACGCAGCCTCTACCCGGTCGAAATCCCGCTTGTTTCTCATGAGTCAAAACTTCGCGTGCCACCGTAAGACCACGAAGAATCAGTGACGCCAGAAGCCTTGTCACAACAGGCGTCAAACTAACATCTCTGTGATTGCTACATTCATTGCGAGTACCCTTTCTGAAGATGGACACCACTAGTTTAGCAGCAGCTATCTCCATGGAGGATTATGCCCAACCTATGTTGGTTGCTATGTCATGGATAGGACTTGATAGGAGATAACGTGAGCTTTGGAAGCTCAGACGGAGAAATAAGCTAAGGAAAATGCAGTTATTACAGTAAGTTCGGGTCTTAACCACTGAGCTATCTCGAGCTCGATAACGCAAGGTCTGAGTAGCGTTACTGTAGCATGTCCTTCCAGTTGATATTCACGTAACCCGTCCCTTTTTTGTTCGAATTTCTCGATGGGGCTGCAAATAGTTTATAGTTAATTCAAACGCATGTATGTTCTGGTAGTTGATCATAGATGCAAACCCATACTTCTCTGAGTTCTTTTGTTTGACATCCTTGTTTCCCTCCGACAACACTTGACATTACATGCTTACTTGATACTATTTGACTTCTCCACTCGCTTTCCATTCAGCTACTACTGGCACACACCTGCTTCGCTGATGTTTTCACAATAGTCGCCGCCAACCGAACAGCCTTAGGTAAGTGGTGCACTTGCGTTATAGCTGCTGTACCGTTATTTATTCTTCTCTCCGTCCCAATCAGTTCTAATACAGTTGATTAATGTTTTCCAGATAACTATAAACTCGTACTTATCCAGTACTATGCGACTTGGTGCCACTTCAGCCGGCAACTAATGCCTATCTTCGATGAAGCGTCAAACATATTCAGGGATGCTACAAGTGTAAGTCTCCTCGGTCTATTACTTGGATATCTCATCCGTCCTGTAGAACGGGGAGGTCGCATTCGCACAAGTGAATTGTGAGGAGGCCGGTAAGTGCTTCTAAGTTTCTGTCTTCCATGTTTATGTAGGTAACCTTCAAATCGCTTCATTTGTTTGAATTCAAAAGACATCCGCATTTTACATAGCTGAGCTTCAGGTTATTGCTTTAAGGGGTTCTGTGTCTCCATTTCCACTACATACACCGGTGGCTAAGATTCAGAATACGCGTGAATTGAGTGAAGGTCGTGTTGCCTAGGTCCAACAAAAAGTGGAAAGAATGGACTTAACGCAAGATGTGACCCCGAATGTGAGTAGCTTGCGGTATGCTGAGCTCATTCCCTTGGGTCCTAAAGGGAGCACCAGCGATTCCGGTGTATTCTAGTAAAGTACGCCAGAATGTACGAGCTACTCTATTTTTCAAGCTACCCAGTGTCTAACGGCTATTACTATTTGCTGTAAACGTGGATGTCGCCTTAAGGGTAACAACTCCAACTAACGGACCTGTTTTCGGTTCACTCAACCCCAAACCCTTGTCTGACTGGTGGTCGATCGTTCGCACTTGTCTGAACTGATGAAGTTTCACAAAAATGCTATGATCATTCATCACTGCTTGTTGTTTTGTTCGAGAATACGTTCAGGTGTAACTCGCTTAGTGGTAAGAGAAAAGTAGAAAAAAATTTCGTCCTTAAACGTGATGTCACCTGTTTTCATATACTCACCGGATGCCTCCGCTGAGGATATCAAGTCCTAATAATGAATACTGATCTCTTAGCTGTGGCAACTTTTCAGTGCCTAGCTGCCATTCCACCCAAATCAGGTGACATTGGGTGGCTAGAGATACTGCCAGGTTGCCTAAACCTAAACAGCAGTAGTCACGATGCCAAGGTTGGGTGTGAACAACGGACCCCCCGGTCAGTAAGTTTTCGCCTTAACTACTGAGCTATCTCGAGCTTAAATTGAGTCCTAGTCTTTGTCCGCCTGATTGTTGTGGTCAGCTAAGTATTGGAGGCTTTGCGTGGGAATTGAGCCATAGAACACGAAGCGGTTTCACAGACACAAGGCAGTCTACACCACTGGTTGTTTCCGTATGCCAAGTACGACTCTTGTGCCCTTGTACATCGTCTCAGAAGATGGGCCGATTCCAACTCCCGCCACTTCCACCTTGAATCATTCGTTAGCACAACTTGTAGACGGGATTTCTGATATCTGTTTGTGGAACCAACAGCCATACTGTTGATTCTGTTTTGGATCCCTTCCTGTGCTTTGTATGCTGCATCGACTTGCACATTGGATTGAGGTGCATTTTTGGGTGAAAGTTTAGGTGGTACTGGACGTAGATCTAAAAATACTCTGAAGAATATTATTAACACAGCCAACTTTCACTCAGCTTGGTGATTGGATTGCAAACGTTCCATCACCAGTCGAAAGGGTATCTTCAGTGAGTGTAATCTCAATTAGTGATAGGAAGTTTGAAATCGTGCTCCGGAGCTCGGTGAACAGACCAGCAACCAAGCAACGCGCCGGGGGACGAGACGGTCCAAGTGGTTAGGGCGCGAATTTACTGCACGGAAGGTCCGTGGCTGGAACCCGACCTCTGCCTCTCGACTTCCCCTGGGAACCCGACCTCTGCCTCTCGCCTTCCCCTGTCTAGGCTTGGGCAACCTGGCAGTATCCCAGCCCTCGTGCAACCTTCGGGTGGCACGGCAGTTAGGCCCCGAAAGGGTGCTACAGCTGAACGATTTTTTTCAAAGCGAAATAGGAATAGTCTTTCATATCGTGGGCCGTATTGAATAGTTTTTTTTTACAAAAATAAATGCAATGGTATTAGGCAATGCGAGTGCACTATTGGGATGAGTTTTCACCCAAATGGATCATATATTTTCTTCCAGCTGATGTCCTACAATCCTGTGCTTACGTATTTTCACGCCTAGTGTTACTCGGTTCATAGCATACGGAACCGTTCGTAGCAGGTTCTGTGTAGACGGCCACGATTTTTACCCGAGTTAGTCAGTTTGGTCCTGTAATTTCGTTGTCTAGGCCATTGACCAGGCAAACCCACTACCATTTTTCAGGGCGCATCTGTTTTTGGACAAGTTCTATACGTTCCCACTTATAAATGACCAAGTGACTTGGAGAATGTCACGGTTCTCGTATTCTTGCGTTTTTTCAAACAACTCAGTCAGTTTGCTGGGGTCATTCACTGTAAGGTCAATCGGAGACATTTAACCTCATCTTGGAACCGTGATTTTAAACGTTTGATTGTGTGTAGCCCTCTCATTATGAATCTAATGAATGCACGTCCATCTTCGTGAGCAATCACTCTACTGTACACCGGAGAAAGTCAGGTGACTCTTCATGCGCACTACTATCACTAGCTATAGACCAATCTCAACCATAATTAACAAGTAGAATATGCTTTAACAACTTCCTATTTAGGTCCGTCACAATCGACATAATGGTTTGTTGTTCACACCTTTGAGTTGTGTGATTCTAGCAACTGGGAGTAGTATCTATATTTGCCCCACTAGTTTGTAATTGTCTGCTTGAGAGCAGGACTGACCCCGTGAGTGATTTTAGGCTTGCACACGTCAATTTCGTCGTGACTTGTCTTTCTGATGCATATTTTTGCACATTCCCGTCAGATAATTATTCCGTATGGTTAGTGTCACCAGGTGCTTGGATTTGACATGAAGGGGCGGTAGACACCTGATTTCAAGTGTGTATTGGAAATTATGTCAAAATGGGATAGGCTTTGACTGTTGACGCATTACAAGGCTCTGTTTAGCAGTACTCAGAGGAAGTTCTGGAATTTTAATGATTTCGTCCTGTAAGTGAAGCCAGTTTATACTGAAGAGCTAAAAAGCTTTGTACAGCTGTTTCAACCTTGCTGGGAATCATCAGCAGTGCGCATCTCACGAAACTCCATTAGGAAGTCTCGAACTTGGGACCTCCTGGCTAGAAATTTGAGTGCGTCAGGTCCGGAGTTTCGTGCACTGCTGGTGATTCTCAATGTGGATGAAACAGCTATACAGTGCTTCTCATGTTTAACGAGTTTTGTTCATCCGTTTGCATTGACATGTTCCATGTCTTGTGTAGTTCTCAAACACGCAACTTTCTGCGAGTAACGTTCCTCCTGAAAATTATCAAAAACCCCCTTTTGACACGTACGTGCTTTCGCTAAAAATTCTGGGTTCGGACTACTTTGTTGCTTGTTCCTGAGTAGAATGCAACAACCGTACGCAGGCCTAGCTTAGCACACCAAATCCTTCTTGTAGACGTACCCAACTACAATTTGTTTTCAATCTATCTGCTGTGAAGTTTGACGCACATTAGTTAGCCTGGTTTTCTGCTTTCCCGTTTCTTTCCCCTCCAGTCGACCTCTGTTCCGATGAGAAGATCCGTAAATATCCAACGATCAAGGTCCTTAAATATGGCATTACATCAAAAACCGAGTATCGAGGGCAGCGCACACCAGAAGCTTTCGCCGAATTTGTTAACAACAGCTTGAACTCCAGTGTGAATATTGTACATGCTCCAAATATGACAGCATCAAATGTGAGTTTCTGGCCAGTACTATTGTTGCTCTAATATTCCCCCATTCTAAAGACAAGCCTGACAATGTTCTCTCTGCGTGGGACCCATCCTACGCGCTTCCTACAATGGCGTTGCAATTTTAATTGTGCTGTACGGTGTTCCAAGTATTCCTTTTGCTCTACTAGAAATTATTGGTTGTGCCCTCTGTATGACGACTTTGCCCACCTTGCGTCAAGTTTAGCAACAACTGTGCGTTCACCTGTGCAGTGTCACACACCCGGCCTACTCAGGTGTCTCTGATGGCACATTGAATTGGCAGCGGCGTATTACTATCCATTACAAATTGGCTATTACAATTAGACTGGCTACCCCTTCATCCGCTTTTCATTTCTCACTGCGTGTCTCTGATGGCACCGGAGCTGTTGCGGTTGAGTATGCCAGGGTTTTTATTGTGTAAAGCCAACGAGCACTCTTATCTCTGCATGACCGAAGTTCCATTGGTACTTACTCGCGCTTGATACTTTTGACAACATGTGCGAAATAGTTCTGAAATGAAAATCCGTCGCTACCTGTTTGTTGCGTCTAGCTATGCCTCAACGAACTGTGACTTTAAATCTGCGAAAGACAGTTTTTATGACACCCTAGGTACTCTTTTACAACGAGTGAATGGCTGGAACATCACTGTAGATGATATGAGCACAATTAGATAGGTTGGAGGCTAAATCGGGTGGTTCTTTTAGTTTAGATATGATACACAAGGTCTCCTGTAGGGATCAGTGACTACTTTGAGCCAGTAAGCTGGCTCATACCAAGTTTTACGCCTGTATCGTTGGATGAGTGGTCCAGACAGTAATAACCTGAGACTCACAACCATTTGTTCGGTCCTTCTGTACCTGTCTACTGGGTCCCGATGGAGACGAAAGTGCTTATTTGAATGTGCTTTTTTGTATCCAGCTGTATCCTCGCTGAAACCCCACGTCAACGATAAGCCTATGACTGAGTACTTATCAGGGCCTTTGCGAGAATCGGCGACTGTTTTGACAAAACGTTCTGATTGTCAGCAGCTGATTCAGACCCGGTTTCACATCCGGAGAGCTCGAGATGAGCTTAAGGTGCGAATTCACTGGTCAGAATGTCCGTGGTTCAAACCCAACCCTGGGCAACCTGCCATTATCTCAACTTTCATGCTTCCCTCGGGTAGCATGGTTGCTAGGCATCGAAAGGGTGTTACAGTTGAACGATTATTTTTATTTTTATCAAGTTTCACGTCGGTCGTTCAGACTCAATGATGCATTAAAAGAATGGCGATCATGCACAATCAATTACTTGTCTTTGGGCGGTGTTGGTTTGTGGCCTTTGCTTATTCCGTGGTGTAAGCACATTAGGGATATTGAACGGCTGACAAGGGTAGCGAAACTGGGGCTGTGCCTCTACTACGCGATAACTTTTAAAGGTCAGAGTTGAAGCCGCTGCATGGGACGGTCACATGATCACGGCAAAGAACCGGCATTGCTTCACTGTGGCGTGGTTACTCGTCGTGGTTCTCAGCTTTCTTTGTGTTGTGTCGTGTTGTCAAGCTTTATTCGCGTATGTGAGGGGAACTTGGGTAAATCAACGCTGGCTGGACAGCTTCACATAGATGAAATATAAAAAGCTTACCTTTTATTAAAGCTGCGAAGTGTTCACGATAATCTGCGTACTACAGCCGGACGACGGACGTTCCTAGATGCTAGCCTAAATGAGCTGCTTAGTACAAAGACAGTTAACCAGTAATGAACTTCGGTCCCTATCTGGCTTCTTGAATGGCGAGTTTTTACATTACTTGTGCCAGAGATTGCTTTTCGATAAGGTGAACTAGGGATGTGTTGCCAAACCGATGTAGAGGACCGGATTGTTCTTGGTTCGGTCCCGTGACACTGTTTTTCGTCTTATTTTGATGCGAATTTCGGTTTGCAAAATCTCTTTATTTAGGTTACCCCCTACGTTTGGGGTTAAATCTCTTGGGCTAGCCGTCACATATTGTCTTTATGAGGAATTATATCTGTATCTGACTTATGCCGCCGTGGGTTTCAGGCGTTAAAACAAATACAAGACACACAGGAGGCAATCATCGGTCTGTTCTCCACATTGGACTCGTCCAACCCACACCTCCAACACTTCCTGCGCGCCAGCCACGTCGAGAAGGATCGCTGCTCGTTTCACATCATCCATGGGTAAGTGTTTTCTCAGTACTTACTCAACTTGCTCAACTCGACTTCATCTGCGGTTACAGATACCTTGTCGTTCTTTGTGCAAGTAGACGACATTTGTGCTTTTCTAACTCTGCGCCGACTTACCGTGGTTTGCTATGTGTACAGGTGTTCAGTCACTCAGCTACCATTAACCGGCAAATTCGTTTCGGGTGCCTACATTTTTACTTATCTGAAATTGGTGGTGATTTCGGAGGGTCACCTAAACAAACTCGCCTAGTTTATGAACGGTCTCTTGTGGACAAATTCACTTATATGGGCCACTGTATGTTGGAAGAACGACGTTTGCCAAAATCCAGCGCTTTTCGCTCTGGTATCAGTTTTTATGTCAAAGGTAGAGTATCTACTGTCTGCACAATCCGTGCTGCTCTGAGGAAGCATGGTCTCCACACGCAGATGTGTGAAAAACTTTGTTTGACCATCCGTCTCCCGCGGGATTGTGAAGGACATCATATCAGTAAATCTGAAGTATGTTGGATGACATCTGGAAGGAGAAGCTCTCCAGCGATAAACGGACTGATCACACTACGTAGTTCCTGCGTGATAGACCCTCTACCTGAAATACCCCAGCATCCCTGCAGAGCCATTTTCACTCCACCGGAAGGTGAACAACCAAAGAAACTATGGAAGAACCGGCTGACTGGGTCATTCGGGTTGCTTTCTCCAATCATGACCTTGCGTAGCGACATCGATGGTCGACGACATCCTGTTGTGCAGTTACTGGCGTTGCGGTATCAACACCGTCGTCTTCATTTTGGAGTTGTTCCAGTGGACAGCGTATGACGCACCCTTGACTTGGGGGTGCTGTTCAATCAAGCCATTGCCTAACGGTAGATGTGCGGTGTTTGAGCGCTTTGGACACTAACTGCCTTGTCTTCTTTCGGAAGGTGTGTGGCCCGGCCACCCACTTGTGGATGATTACCGAGTCTGTGCTCCCTTTTGCCACTTTACGGAATAGAACTTTGTCCAGTTAAGGGCTGTCGACTCAAAGGTTTCCGACAAATACTCTCATTCGCGTACGAGTTTGGTTTTGACCTGATACCTACGCAGACGACATAGCTCTTCTAGGATCTGACCCCGTGGCATTGCAAACAATACTAAATAATATAAATAATTCGGCCTCGCGGTTTGGTATGCGCTTCACACCTGCAAAGTGTAAAGTGCTACTGCAAGACTGGGTGGGCTCGAACCCTAGCCTCATGCTTGCGGATGAACCGATTGAGGTAGTAGATAAATTTGTTTACCTTGGCAGCTGTATCGGTCCCGGTGGTTTCGCAAAAGATGATATTTCCATCCGGATTGGGAAGGCCAGAGCAGCTTTTGCGGACCTACGTCACCTGTGGCCTAGGCGTGACATCAGTTTCTCTGTCAAGGGTCGAGTTTACAATGCTGCGGTGCGCTCCATATTACTATATGGATCAGAAACCTGGCCGCTGCGCGCTGAGGACGTCAAAAGACTTTCAGTGTTTGGCCATCGATGTCTTCGGAGCATTGTCCGAATCTGGTGGGAACACTGGATCAGCAATTCTGAAGTACGTCGAATGGTATTCGGGAGAAATAACTCACCCTCGATAGATGAACTGATCACACTGCATAGGTTGCG